>NC_088875.1:42791108-43091108 GCF_032884065.1 Artemia franciscana
CAAGGGGTTCCTCGACGACGTTCCTGGCTATAACATTCTCGTCTCCAAGTTACATTTCTGCCCTGTCTCTCAATTGAAGTTATAATATTAACCTATTTTTTCTGTAATTCCTTTCAGTAATTTTATTCGGACCACGTAATGTCTTTTGCAGCTTGTACGGTTCTTTTTTTTTTCTTCTTTTTTTCTGAAGCCTTGCCTCTTGTCATCAAAACTCGGACAAAATTGAAGATTTGAGGCTGTTTGATGAATTTTAAAAAATGCTGCATCATTCACCAAAACAAGATGTTGGGTAAAGTCATAAATCTTCCAGCAATAATGCCTGCATTCCCCTGCCTTTAGATCAAGGTTGGGGATAGAATCGTTTTCTTATGATATTTCACAAATACACCCCTCCCCCCAACTAAACAAAATTTCGAAGAAGGTATTCACCTAACGAAGTATTGTACTCTCTAAGTTGCGACAAAATTGATCAGACTGAATAGAAAAAGTGAAGCAGGTTTTCTACCAGTGTAAACATTAGCCATGCTAAGCAGTTTTGTAATATCTGAGTGGATGCGGCATAACAAGGTGAATTCGTATCGTGGAATTTTTTCGAGTGTCGTTTTAGTGTATCTTTTCGTTATCGATCGGTGTCAATTTAGAACTGGTAAGTATGCAAGTCAAGGGTGTCATTAAAAATCCCTTAAGGGACGACATCGTTAGTTTTTTTTTTATTCATGCCCACTTCTGTTGTCTATTGTATGCAGTATCTTCATGTTCAAGGTCCTTTGTTATAGTAGAATACATGTCATGAGTGGTAAATTAAGCTTTTTAAAGTAGTTGAATTTTTGTTCCCGTATGTGTGGGAGTTCAGAAGACTATAAGTGTTTTAGTACTTTTTTTCGAATATAGTGTGTTCATATTTTTTCCAATCCAATAAAGAAAAATCCCAAAGTTTTCTTTTCTTAGATGACATGTCAAAGGCAATTGTCAATGTCCCACTGGTTAAGTTACACACTTCGCACAGGCAAAGGAAAGAAGAGATTTTTTTTTCCTATGAATAAAAGAGCAAAATAATGAAAGATTTAAATGTGCGTGATTGGTTCTGCTGAGTGAAGCCAATAAAAAGAACGTAAAGGTTCTCTATTCACGACTGGAGGATTGGTGTCAAATTGAAGTATCACTGGGCTGCAACTATATCTTAGGCATAATAACTAATGTAATTATGAAGTGATCTTCAAAGTTTTACTTCAAAAATCATTAAAGTACAAAGGATATAAAATAAATATATTTTTAATTTATTTTTTTGCTGCAAAATAATTCTTGCTCCATTCATACCTGAAAATCAACATATTCTCAAATCTGTCTACTGTTGATTTCAAAATTATGAAGTTTTTAGGGCGTTATCACATTTTCGTCAGTGTTGCCACGTCAAAATTAATTAAAGGTGCCAACACTTCGTTCGTGAGAAATTTAAGTATTTACAATCTGTTGATTCCAAAAAACTATTACATCTCCAAAGGAAAGCTAAACGTTCTTAGTTTGTTTCGGGCTATGTATTTTTACATCTCTTTCGGGGTAAGTATTTTTAGATTAAATTTCCTGGTTTTTTATCCATGTTTCTTTTTTTTAATTTGATGCCCGTCACTATCAAAAACGGAATAACCATGTGGAGTTCTATTTCATTAAAAATAGAACTCCCAATTTTTTTCAGTTGGGTAAAGAAACTAGTGAAAGGTTTTCATTTCGCTACTAATCCATTTCGACTTGGATAAAAGGGATGATGTATGACAAACAAGAAAAAAAAATAATTAAATAACCAAGAAAATGATCCACTGGCTGATATTGCCCTCGTTTTCACGATTATTTAATTTATTTTTTCCATGCGTCATGTGTAGCCAGTATGGTCCTAGAATGTATAAAAGTGATGACAACGTTGTTTGTGTTTTGCTTGGTTCTTGCTAAGAAAACGCCAAATGCCTTTACCTGTGTGCAATGCACATGGCAAAACGACTATTAGAAACATTTTCTAACAAATTGAGTCGTATCTTGGATATTTTCAAGCACAATATCGAAAACAAATATCATAGTGCAGACATATAGGACTGTTCCCTCGTCTTTTTTTTTCTTGTCCACCACTAGTGGGACCCTGGAACATCATAAAGAGCTGTTTAAGCGATCATTTGGAAGAACCTAGCAGTATCTTGTGCTTTTTGGTAATGAACAAAACATAATATTTAAAGTAAAATGCATTTTTTTTAATCTGCATGGTATAGAAGATGGTATTATATTGATATGTGTTCGTATTTGAATGGATCTGCTGCCTGATTACCTGCGATTCATTCTTTACAATATTCGGCCAAGAAAAGCCGAATGTTTTTACTGCGTTTAGTATATAACGTATGTTAATATTGGACGCTGACAAATCAAAAGTTTAAAATTTGTGTCTATAGGATTTGTGAAAATATCGGTAAGGATTTGTGAAGGTAATTCTGGTAATTGTTTCGAAAGGGCGGACCTCAGTAATAGCTTAGGGTAATAAGTTAAAGCTTTCAAGGAATGGTGAGCGGGATAATGTTATTAGTCATTACATATGAAAGCAGAGTATAACATACGGATATGGTTAATTCGTTGGCATTATAGGAACATCGTGTAAAATCCCCACCACTGCTTAAAAATAAACAAAACATGATTCTGCCCTAGCCCCCGAAACCGGCGTCCCGCTATTGAAAATATTTCAGCAACCTGCCGCTGCAAACACTTTGTCGCGCCGCTATCATTGTCGGCGGTGATGGACCACCGAGAATTTCTAGCACCCAATTACTCTTTGTAATATTTTATTAAACTGAGAGACAAATATAAGACAAAATCTACTATTTAACAGTAAATGCAAAAATTTGGATTCCCCTCAAAACGCTTTTTAATTTGCTCGTCTACGGACTTCTGAAGATCACTTGTTATGTCCTCTTTGCTATAATGTAGGCTAACATTTTCGAATTAAAATGACTGCTGACTAGCCATGATATTTCCCGAAGCATATTACCTGATTTACAAGTGCTTTTTTTTGTTGAACAAATATATATAAAAACTTCAAAGGTCAATAGCATTCAACCCCAAAGAGAACTGGGGGGAGGGAATCATTTGGACCCTAAATATGGCTCTGGTCTGTCGGGGCCTCCTAAACGTTCATTTTTAGGAAGAAAAAAATGATAGTGGTTGTATTTCACTTCTGGAAGAGAAGATGTGAAATGATGGAAGAGATGATTTGACATTCGCTTCCCAAGAGCTGCTTCACTTTTGGACTTAGAACAAGATAAATCAAATTGATAGGCATTTAAACCTTCTTGATGGTCCACTGACAAGAAGGGAGTTCTTGTTAAAAATGTTCAAGATTCCAGTGTTGCACACTGACATAAGGTACTTTGTCACATCACCTGTGAACAACTTCGTCCAATTAATACTGCACTCCCGCCACTTTAACTATCCGGAAGCATGATAATGTAATAGGAATCCTTTCGTACAGTGAGGATAGGTCCCATAAAAAGGCTGAAGAGGAGGCTCTAATCTCTGAAGCTGTCAGTGAATCACCTACCCCAATCAAGTATGTATATGTGGCTTGTGGGTTTTCTCAAAAGAGCAGCAACTCTAAATCTCCTCATAATCAAACGTCAAAAAAAAGAAGCTACTTGATCAGGTAATATGTCAGGGCAGTGGTTATGCAGAACAGGACAAAAATGCTGTTTTGATTCCGATGATGTTAGATTTACATCTAAGCTTGGTAGTCCATGCCAGAAGATCAAAAGATCTTGTCAGGTTGATGCAATCAATCCAACCATTACCTTGAGGAAAAGTTATTCTGCTCAACTGCCATGGATTACAGTTTTGGCAAGAGAAGTTCCGTCGTCGCCAGCAACAAGTGTGGTCACGGAAGGGTTTTTAGTGGTACAGGACTAATAGTTGCTGCTAAGTGGCAAATGATGGCTCCACACTGTGTAAACAAGCTTGTTTTTATACATGACAACAACAAGCTTGTCAAAGATTTTAAGGGAAGTGCTTGGTTTATTTCTAGTTGAGTGTTTTGAATTTTTAATTCTGCCTCCTTAAACTGCCTGAGTATTGAATTGATCTGACAAAATAGGGAACTTAAAATTTAGAATTTAATTTGAATTAAACTGAAATTTAAAACCAGTATTAAAACTTCAATTATTCGTAATGCAGCTTCTCTTTACGAGAAGTTGCCTAATTTTCTCCGAAAATTAGGAGATAGCTAATTGGTTTTGAACTTCTGAAAAGCTCTGTGAATCTTATCCTAGTTTTGGAGGTCACATTGTCACATGGTACCACTTCCGTCTCTTAACGAAAAGTTACACAGTCCATGCAAAGTGGAAGTGTGGTATCCCGTCCGGGGTGTAGGAAACCCTCAAAGTGTAGTTTTTTAAGTCCAAACTCTCTTGAACAGTTCTTCTAGAGAATTTAACTTCTAGCATCTCCTCAGTTGAAGGAATACATTTAGACCATGCACTTGTTTAGGCTGTTAAAGGGAATTTTAGTCCCCAGCATATTGTGAAGTATTTCTTTTGTTAAGTTCAAAATTATATTTGTATCATACAATTAAGCGACTATAAATCCAGACGTGGAGTAAAATATAGACATTGGATTCCCTTGAGGTTTTTTAGCCATTGAAATATTTTCCAAGTAAATTTATTTTACTTTAAATTTTAGAGTTTAATTTAAATTAAAAATTTTAATTCCCTATTTTGTCGGATCAATTCACTTCTAAGGCAGTTCAAGGTCTCGCTGTCCATCATTTGGATTGAAAGAATGCTTTGGACAAGTTAAGATTGATTTCTCGTCCTTATTTTGTCCCAAGTTCGGTCATAGTAATCAAATGCCCATGTTAAGTCAGTCCAGTTTATTTCGTATCTTGGCCTTCCTATCGGTTCAACTTTAAAAACAACCCGCTGACTGCTTATTGCACATCTACTGATGCTAATTGGTTTTGCATATATTAAAATTGTTTCAGATAAGTTACTGCTACTACTACTGCTAATAACTCACCGCAGCACCAAGTCGCCTGAGGCCAACACAGCTACGCACCCTCCTCCTCCAGCCCGATCTATTTATGGCCTCCCTCTTTACACCCTCCCAGGAAGTTCCCATTTCCTTTAAATTTTATTTATGATATCCTCCCACCCCAGACGAGGACGACCTGCTTTCCGTTTAGCCCCAGATGGTTGGCCAAAAAGGACAATCTTCGGCAATCTATTATCCTTCATCCGCAGAACGTGGCCTGGCTATCTCAACCTTTCTTTCATTATAGCCTTAGAAAGCGGGATTGAACCACATTTTTCGTACAACCTACTGTTTGAAATACGGTCAGTCAGCTGGGTACCCAGAACAATCCGTAGGATTGTTCAAATAAGTTAAGGTTCAACAAACAAGCTTCAGCTCGCCTTTATAATGCAATTGTCCTCCTCCCGTTTTTTTTGTATTTGAGGCCTTTTTGGAGAATTTTTCCTGAGTGCGATAAACGTAAACTTGGATCTGTTTTCTTTAAGAACGCTAAATTTATATTTTGTGCCCTCCTACTTTAGTTCCGGAATTATTTTCTTATTTGGAAATATAATATAACAGACCCAACTTCAGCCATCCTTAATCAGACCTCAAAGTTTAATAATAATATTAAAAGTTATCCGTGGTTTATATTCTCCGCCAGTAGAACTCGGTGCGTTTGTATTTTCGCCGTGGTTTAGCCAGTCTTTTCGTGCCAGCGATTATTAATTACGGATAACAATGTGTCTTGACCTACTCTTCTTTTTGTTGTATTTTTATGTTGTTATTATAAAATGTGAATCCCAAGAACTTTTGCTTAGAAGAAAAAATAGAATTCTGATAATAACTAATACCAATTTAGTTATCGAAACTAAAATAAAAACGAGAAAAACAAAACTGCTATAAAATAGAAAAAACGCCGATCAACCGGTGGCGCGCAACCAAAATTTGTTTTCCAACCCTAACCATAGTCGCATCCGCCACAGCCGAATTTGAAATAGGTGCAGTTTCGGGGACTGTTTTGCTGATTTGCGAGAGTCGCTAATTAAAGCTGTAGAAATGCTCTCAATTATGCTGAAAATCTATGGAGGTAGTGTTTAAATTACAAGAAATTAGTGTAAACATTGCATAATCTCAAAAATAAGGTGCGGGAGTCTTGAACTTGTAAAAAAGACCTTCTGGCTGGTCATGTCAACTTTTTGGCTGCATCAATTATTGCGTCTTATTAGAAGCATAAATATGAATGAGGAGCCTTACTTGAAGAAACAGTAACGTTGTCAGAAGGTAAAGTTAAGCTATGAGTCGTTTTGATGACGCAATATGTATTTACTTTCAGAAGATGAGAAGTTAGACTTTGATGTCAATTTTCGTGTCTTATTAGAAGCATAAATATGGAGGAGGAGCCTCACTTGAAGAAACAGTAACATTGTAAGAAGGCAAAGTTGAGTTATGAGTCGTTTTGATGACGCAATATGTATTTACTTTCAGAAGATGAGAAGTTAGACATCGACGTCAATTTTCGTGTCTTATTAGAAGCATAAATATGGAGGAGGAGCCTCACTTGAAGAAACAGTAACGTTGTCAGAAGGTAAAGTTAAGCTATGAGTCGTTTTGATGACGCAATATGTATTTACTTTCAGAAGATGAGAAGTTAGACATCCACGTCAATTTTCGTATCTTATTAGAAGCATAAATATGGAGGAGGAGCCTCACTTGAAGAAACAGTAACGTTGTCAGAAGGTAAAGTTAAGCTATGAGTCGTTTTGATGACGCAATATGTATTTACTTTCAGAAGATGAGAAGTTAGACATCGACGTCAATTTTCGTGTCTTATTAGAAGCATAAATATGGAGGAGGAGCCTCACTTGAAGAAACAGTAACATTGTAAGAAGGCAAAGTTGAGTTATGAGTCGTTTTGATGACGCAATATGTATTTACTTTCAGAAGATGAGAAGTTAGACATCGACGTCAATTTTCGTGTCTTATTAGAAGCATAAATATGGAGGAGGAGCCTCACTTGAAGAAACAGTAACGTTGTCAGAAGGTAAAGTTAAGCTATGAGTCGTTTTGATGACGCAATATGTATTTACTTTCAGAAGATGAGAAGTTAGACATCGACGTCAATTTTCGTGTCTTATTAGAAGCATAAATATGGAGGAGGAGCATCACATAAAGAAACAGCAACATTGTAAGAAGGCAAAGTTGAGTTATGAGTCGTTTTGATGACGGAATATGTATTTACTTTCAGAAGATGAGAAGTTAGACATCGACGTCAATTTTCGCGTTTCATTAGAAGCGTAAATATGGAAGAGAAATCTCACTTAAAGAAACAGTAACATTGTAAGAAAGCAAAGTTAAGTTATGAGTCGTTTTGATGACGCAATATGTATTTGCTTTCAGAAGATGAGAAGTTAGACTTTGATTTCAATTTTCGTGTCTTATTAGAAGCATAAATATGGAGGAGGAGCCTCACTTAAAGAAACAGGAACATTGTAAGATGGCAAAGTTGAGTTAAGAGTCATTTTGATTACGTAAAATGTATTTACTTTCGTAAGATGAGAGGTTAGGCATCGATGTCAATTTTTGAGTTTTTTTTGAAGCGTAAAAATGGAAGAGGAATCTAACTTAAAGAAACAGTAACGTTGTAAGATGGCAAAGTTAAGTTATGATATAGATTTATTGCCGTCGGATGAGAAGTTAGACATTGACGTCAATTTTCGTGTCTTATTAGAAGTATAAATATGGAGGAGGAGCATCACATAAAGAAACAGCAACATTGTAAGAAGGCAAAGTTGAGTTATGAGTCGTTTTGATGACGGAATATGTACTTCCTTTTAGAAGATTAGAAGTCAGACATCGACGTCAATTATCGCGTCTTGTTAGAAGCATAAATATGGAGGAGGAGCCTCACTTAAAGAAACAGGAACATTGCAAGAAGGCAAAGTTGAGTTATGAGTCGTTCTGATGCCGCAATATGTATTTACTTTCAGGAAATGAAAAGTTAGACATCGACGTCAATTTTCGCGTTTTTTAGAAACATAAATATGGAAGAGAAATCTCACTTAAAGAAACAGTAACATTGTAAGAAGGCAAAGTTAAGTTATGAGTTGTTTTGATGGCGCAATATATATCTCCTTTCAGAAGATGAGAAGTCCGACATCGACGCCAATTATCGCTTCTTGTTAGAACCATAAATATGAAGGAGGAGCCTCACTTAAAGAAACAGGAACATTGTAAGAAGGCGAAGTTGAGTTAAGAGTCATTTTGATTACGTAATATGTATTTACTTTCTTAAGATGAGAAGTTAGGCATTGATGTCAATTTGGTGTTTTTTTTTAGAAGCTTAAATATGGAAGAGGAATCTAACTTACAGAAACAGTAACGTTGTAAGATGGCAAAGTTAAGTTATGATATAGATTTATTGCCGTTGAATGAGAAGTTAGACATTGACGTCAATTTTCGTGTCTTATTAGAAGTATAAATATGGAGGACGAGCATCACATAAAGAAACAGCAACATTGTAAGAAGGCAAAGTTGAGTTATGAGTCGTTTTGATGACGCAATATGTACTTCCTTTCAGAAGATTAGAAGTCAGACATCGACGTCAATCATCGCGTCTTGTTAGAAGCATAAATATGGAGGAGGAGCCTCACTTAAAGAAACAGGAACATTGTAAGAAGGCAAAGTTGAGTTACGAGTCGTTTTGATGACGCAATATGTATTCACTTTCAGAAGATGAGAAATTAGATATCGATTTTCGCGTTTCATTAGAAGCGTAAATATCGAAGAGGAATCTTACTTCCATATGAATATCAACTTCCATGAGAATATCGACGTGAATTTTCACGTTTCATTAGAAGCGTAAATATGGAAGAGGAATCTCACTTAAAGAAACAGTAACATTGTCAGAAGGCAAAGTAAAGTTATGAGTCATTTTGATGACGCAATATATATTTACTTTCAGAAGATGAGAAGTTAGACATTAATGTCAATTTTCGTGTCTTATTAGAAGCATAAATATGGAGGAGGCACTTAAAGAAACAGTAACATTGTAAGAAGGCAAAGTTAAGTTATGAGTCATTTTGATGACGCAATAATTATTTACTTTCAAGAAGATGAGAAGTTAGACATTGACGTCAATTTTCGTGTCTTATTAGAAGCATAAATATGGAGAAGGAGCCTCACTTAAAGAAACAGTAACATTGGAAGAAGGCAAAGTTGACTTATGAGTCGTTCTGATGACGCAATATGTATTTACTTTCAGAAGATGAAAAGTTAGACATCGACGTCAATTTTCGCATTTTATTAGAAGCGTAAATATGGAAGAGGAATCTCACTTAAAGAAACAGTAACATTGCAAGAAGGCAAAGTTAAGTTATGAGTCGTTTTGATGAGGTAATATGTACTTCCTTTCAGAAGATGAGAAGTTAGACATCAACGTCAATTATCGCGTTTTATTAGAAGCATAAATATGGAAGAGGAGCCTCACTTAAAGAAACAGGAACATTGTAAGAAGGTAAAGTTGAGTTATGAGTCGTTTTGATGATGTAATATGTATTTACTTTCAGAAGATGAGAAGTTAGGCATCGATGTCAATTTCTGCGTTTTTTTAGAAGCGTAAATATGGAAGAGGAATCTAACTTAAAGAATTATTACCTGCCAAAACTGTACAAGTACAATAGGGGACAGAGTAGGAATGAAAAAACAAGAAGAAAAAGGTAGCAAAATACAGTTTAACACAAAAATGTACAACAGATTAAATAACTCAAAATTAAACTATTAAATAAGAAAAGACAAAAAAAGAAAAAGACAGCAAAATATAGTTAGATTTAATACACATGAAATTACAGCTATTAAATACTATTTGTCATTTAAAACATACTCTACAGAGTCACCCAAGGGTGATCTGGACTCTGGAACTTATTTTGAAAATTAATTACTCTCATAGGGACAGTAACATCTGGATCTATCAAACCAAATCTTTTAATCAAATAATGGTTACTGGTCCACAGTGGTAGCCCAAGAAAATACTTAGCATACTTAAAATAAATCATACGCAACTTTTTCTTATATGTCTGAGTGAAACATTTCCAACGCAGAGATATGTGTACAAAATAAGGTAGAACAAATAGATTATACAACAGGGCTAGAATATGACGATTAAATCTTGTCTTATTTTGGACAAGCCTTCCATATGCACTATGGAAGCGATTATTATGAGTCGTTTTTTGACGCAATGTGTATTTACTTCCAGAAAATGAGAAGTTAGACATCGACGTCAATTTTTGTGTTTTATTAGAAGCATCGAGGAACCTCATTTGAAGGGCAAATGCGAATAAATCAGTATTTCAACCAAAAAAGGACTGTGTTGAATAATATAAAAAATTTATCAAAAAATCTCAAAAAATTTTTGGATTTTACAATAGCGCTGCTCTTTTATTTGCCACTTGAGCAGCGTTCTCCACTGCAAAATGTTTGTGCTTGTTGTTGTAAAGCATAATGGGAATATAGAAAGTGGGCTGTATATTTATCCATAAGGGGGTTAAGGTGAAGCAATACGCCTTTGGGAATGAGATACGTAAGCATCTATAATAGTTTGAGAACAATTATTTGGATTTCCTTCAAAGGTGCCCCTGTTCATAATGTTTGCCATCAAATGTATAGTACTTACTTCTACCTTCCCGAGGTTTTCCTCCTCTAGGGAGAGGTGCAGTGAGAACTTGTTCTTGTCTTCAAAAGGATTTACATTATCCTGAAGCACTCAAGATGAGAAGAATATCCTAGCTATCTTTGCAAAAATAACTAGGATAGCCTTTATGCTGTTTTCTTATGGTAACACAGTGGACTGATGCTCTTCCTGACAATATAGGGTCCAACGATCTATCCCTGATGCAGCAAAATTTGGTGACAGGTTCGCTACTTGTCCTTGTAAAAAAGACCAGCATGTGAAACATCAATTCAACGCCCTGGTGCCAGCAACGGCTCTTGAGGATCTTTATCCTCTCTTTTATCATCTTATTTATTTTAGTATTTCAATTCGGCATCAGTGCATAAAATTTGGTAAAGGTGAAAGGGAAGACTGAGTTTCGTGGGCTTCCAAAATAAATTATGTTTTATTACTATAGCTAAGAAAAGATCTAAAGCCGGACTGGCCCAGTGCGAACTGCCCAAACTTCTTCTTTAAGTTTATCGTCGATTTCGGCTACAAATTACTGTTTGTTGTAAAGTCTATTGCATACTTGAAGCAAAAGATATTGGACTGTAAATCAATAAAAAAGATCCATTTTATTTTCGTTTAGGAGAATTAAGAAGGGTAAAGGTCAAATACTTTTCAGAGCCATTAATGAAAATTCCAACAATCTGTGAAGATTGCTGGAAGGCACACATAATCTCAATGAGTAGAATCCAATCCGGTGACAGGTGATTCCGACTGACTGCCAGTGGAGGAGCATTTTCAGAATCATAAGATCTGGCATATGGAGTCCATAGCCAGCAATGGCTCTGGACTTTATCCATTAACCTTATGCTGTTAAGTGCTTCGAGAGAGAATACTTTTTTAAAACGATTCCGTAATTTCTCAAGTGCTAGTATTAATTATAAGAAAGTTAAGCTCCCAGGCATATATTCTGAAATAAGAGAAAATCGTGCTATGTTCAATTTTCCTCAAATGTACTGTACACTATTTAGTTTTTACTTATTTTTTGGCATTTAATGTTTTCCTTGTCATGAACAGAGTTCTATTATAGTTTTTATTCGCTATTTACGTCATTTCTATGCATTGACCTGTCTGCCAGTAATTGACCATAATTGACGAACAACACAAGAAACTCTGGTTAGTAATTCTCACTAGAGCTCTGAGAACAATCCATTGCAAGCTTATAAATAGAAAATGACAATCATTCCCCAATGGAGCTTGGAATACACTGAGTAAGAAACAATATTCTGATAGACTTGTGGGACTCTCAATGGAGCACCAGAAATCAACTGGAGAAAAAAATGGTCCTTTGGGGCAAACTTATTACGGGTAAGACGCCTATACTTACCTTTGGGTTTTCCGAAGCTTATAAGATGTTTTCTAACAATGAAAATTTGGCAGTTGTTATTTAGTCGAGAATCGTGAAGGAAAGGAAGTTAGAACCGCAGGTAAGATCTATGGGTCTCGTCTAAACATGTGTATTGTGAAGTCTACCATTGAGACTTGATGATTTAAACCTAACTAAGGACTAAGAGGATGTGGGGCTGTAGTAAGGGTATCGATTTGTAAAAATAGGGGAGGGGAGGGGGTAAAATGTATTTTTAAAAGCTAAAGAGTTATTTTTTCTTTTTCAATGAATACTATTTTCAATGAAAATACCAGAAATGTATTTTTCAATCTAGAAGAGGGGGGGGGGGTTGAAATCCACTTCATCTAAAATAACTATTTTAATAAGTGTGCTCAAATTAACAAGATTTTTAAAACTTATAAGCATCAAATTGGTTATCGAAGTAACTACTAACTTAAGGAACAATGTTTTCAAGTGTCCAAATTTAAAGTGTTTTACGAAAAAAATTTTATTGAGAGTTCAAATTGAAAAATTAGAAATACATGAAATAATAGTGGTCTTTTTTGCTCAGTATTTGAGTTTCAAGCTGCGGGAGAGCAAAATATATTACTTTCGATTCAAGACCCACGAAACGCCTGCATCCATAATCCAAAACCCAAATTGTGTGTTCTAGAAAGGTTGTCGAGTTATCAATTAAGATTATGAACTTGCGATCCTGGTTGTCAGCCAAGCAGTATTTTCATAATGTTGTGAACCACGGCCCATATTAACTGAAAGTTTAAAACATGTTTTAATTAAAAAAGTGTCCAATAGGAAAAAATTGGCATCTGACACTGATTCGGAAGCGATAACTGAAATTTCAATCGATTTTAATAGTAAAGGTTTATTGCGAAAAAAAATAAATATTGGAATTCTAACAAAGATCTTAGAGGCCCTCGGAAGTAGCGACGGAATAAAACGAAGGTATGGCAGAATAACCGTGGTAAAAACCCCATATAGAAGAATTAAAGTCCCGCACCTCGAACAGCAAGGAAAATCACTTTTTCGCATGGGGAGCACTGATATATCTCCTTTTTTTTGCACAAAGGCTAGCAGGCTATTGCAACATCGCAGAAAGCTGCGTAATAGTTCATTTAAAAGCTACCATCTGTATTTACTTCATTTTTTTTATAAGTTCATCTTAATAACGCCTCATTTGGAACCTAAAATGGCCCTTTTAGTGCTCTTTTTGGAGTGCCAAGGCTGGCAAGCATAAAAGGGTACTATTACCCTTAACCTGAGTGCTTCAGTCCCTCCTGCGCAAACTACCTCTCCTACTCCCCATAGTAAGTTCCATAAATAGTCTGCAGACTGGTAGCATCAGTACGCTATTTGGTACGCTATAACATCGTAGAGAGATGCTTAATGATTTATCTCGAAGCTCTTAAATCATTTCTACATACTTTTTGTAAGGCCGTCTTGGTACTGACACCATAAACTGCCATATGGCATAAAAAATTCTACTTTTTGGGCTATTTCTAGAGATGAAGGGCTGGAGGGCATAAAGAGTGTGCTACAATAATCCCCAAAATCAAAAACTCTTGAATGGAGGCTTACAACTCCCCCTGTGTATACTCCCCCTCCCTGCATTTTTAGTAAGTGAAAAGAAGAACGTTTTGAAAAAAGTTATTAAGGAAAAAAGTCTTCAAACTTAGATTTTCGAATAACAACTGTTATCAGCGGTCCACGATTAGCTTCACGGTAAAAACTAGCTACAAAAGCAATTTTTTGAAAATTTTGAAAAAGACCTAAAAAACTGATGCAACATTTTTTTTTTTTTGTATCAGGCTGCCAAAAGATCGTCAAGAGCTGCCTAAGAGCTCATCTGATAACTCATGCTTACATTTGCATGCTTACATCTGCACCCATAACACAAATTTGTCTTGACAACGCCATCAAAAGGTGTGATACAGAACCATGGGGCATTTTATCTCACTTCTGGAACGGATAGGGCTGGAAATATAAACAGCGAACAATGAAAATTCCAGTGGCCAAAAATCCCTAGCCGGATGCTCAACATTCTCTCTTAAATGGCCCCTCCCCTCTAATAAGTAAAATTAAAAAAACGAGCTTTGAAAAAATGGCCTATCAAAAAATATTTTCACTAGATCAAAGAGCTAAATCAAGGAATAATAATGTGCACTATTTAAGCCTGTCTGCATATTGTATAATCACACAATCACACAATCACAATAAATCATAAAATCACACTTTCAGAAATCAAACAGTTCGTGGTAACGAATTGTAGTAATGAGCGATCCGGCTCAATAGTAAACAAAAGTCTAAAAACCAGAATTTTGATACTAATAGATACATCAAAAGAATTGGATTTTTATGCTGATTTTAAATACATTAGTTTCATCAAATTTAGTCTTACCATCAAAAGATACGAGCCTGAGAAAATTTGCCTTATTTTGAAAAATACAAGGAAACACCCCCTAACAGTCATAGAATCTTAACAAAAATCACACCATCGCATTCAGTGTACCAGAGAACCCCACTATAGAAATTCCAAGCTCCTATCTACAAAAACGTCGAACTTCATATTTTTTTTGCCAGAAAACCGATCACAGGTGCGTGTTTATTTATTTTTTTTTTCCCAGGGGTGATCGTATCGACCCAGTGGTCCTAGCATGTCGCAAAAGGGCTCATTCTAATGGAAATGGAAAGTTCTAGTGGCTTTTTTAAGTAACCAAAATATTGGAGGGCACCCAGGCCCCCTCCCACGCTCATTTTTTCGCAAAGTCAAAGGATGAAAATTTTGAGATAGCCATTTTGTTCAGCATAGTCAAAAAACATAATAAGATGTATTTGGGGACGACTTACTACCCATAGTTCCCGGGGAAGGTGCAAGTTACAAACTTTGACCAGTGTTTACATACGGTAATGGTTATTGGGAAGTGTACAGACGTTTTCAGGAGATTTTTTTTTGTTGGGCGGGGAGTCGAGGGGAGGGAGATTCGTGAGAGGATCTTTACTTGGAGGAATTTGTCATGGCGGAAGAGAAATTCCGCAGGTTTTTCTAAGATTATTTTAAAAAAAAACAATGAAAAAATAAATATGAAAAAGTTTTTCAACTGAAAATAAGGAGCAGCGTTAAAACTTAAAACGAACGGAAACCATTAAGCATATGAGGGGATCATCTCCTCCTAAATACCTCGCTCTTTATGCTAATGTACTTTGAGTAATTTCAATTATTTATTCTACGGCCTTTGTGATTCTGGGGTCATTCTTAAAGAATTGGGACAAAATTTAAGCTTTAGCGTAAAGAGCGAGGTATTGACGAGAGGGCAAACCCCCTCATATATTTAATAAAAATACACAAATATAGAAGTTCGTTATGTAAGTTAATTTGTAATTTACGTATATTTATTACTAATATAAACGTTCGTAAAAAAAAACTAAAAAGTTCTAGTTGTCTTTTTAAGTTACCAAAAATTGAAGGGCAACTAGGCCTCCTCCCCCTCCCCTTTTCTTATCTAAATCGTCCGAACAAAAATATGAGAAAGCCATTTAGCCAAAAAAAATTAATATGCAAATTTCGTTTGTATTAGTCATGTGCGGTGAGCCAAAATCAAAACATGCATTAATTTAAAAACGTTCAGAAATTAAATTAAAAAAGCAATTGTTTTTAACTGCAAGTAAGGAGCGACATTAAAATTTAAAACGAACATAAATTATCCCGTATATGAAAGGGGTTATCCAATCCTCAACGCCTCGCTCTTTACGCTAAATAATCTTTATTGTTTTAAAAAGTAAAGTTGTGACAAAGAGTTAAACTTTAGCGTAAAGAGAGAGGCGTTGAGGTGGGGACAACCCCTTTCATATGCGGAATAATTTCTGTTCGTTTTAAGTTTTAAAGTCACTCTTTACTTGCAGTTAAAAAAAACTTTTGTTTTAATTTAATTTTTTAAAAAGCTTGAAACCCTTGTGTGTGTTTTTTTTTCTCTTTAGCGGAAAACTGGGACATCGATATGTCTAAGCAAGCGATTTAGGGTTTTCATCTCCAACCCTTTCGTGGTGTGTATCAACTGCTCACTGGTTTTGATATGGCACACAAGCTTACCATTGAATTTGAAAATTTTTCTCACGTTAACCCACTATCCTTCATAATAATATGATTTTAGTGATCATTTCTCTTAAAATGTTTAATCTAAGGTGGAATCATTGCGGCAGAAAAATTGTAGCAATAATAATGTAAATTTCTGTAAATTAGATGAACATGCATCCATAAATTTTGTAATATGGTCCAGTTTTCTAAAATTTTTATATGTTTCATTTAATACATAAAATTTAACTAATTTAATTCATACGTTTAATTTCATAAATAATAATTTTTTTTCTTCAGTAAAGACAGTACCTGGACACTACAGCCTTTGGAATTTTATAGATGTTAGGAAATAGCTTGAGTCCATTTATTCGCATCAGTTTTAATCCATATATTTAATCTCATAAATAGTATTTTTATTTTGGCAATTATTCAAAGACAGCTGCTGGATACTACAACCTTTGGAAACTTTTATTTCACAAAATTGCACATTTTCTTCAAGGAAAGTTTAAGGGAGGTGCAGAGTAATTTTATCTTTAACGATCTATTTTAACAAAATCCAGGTTAACTTGTTTCTTGTATTCAGCTTAGTTAAACAAAGATGTTTTATAAGGCTTGACATGCATGTTTAATGAACCTAAAAACGAACAAGAATTAATTTTGAAAAAAAACATATTTTATCTAATGATATTAGAGAGTGAAATCGCAGTTCATGCAACATATTTTTGCGCACTGATTATAACATGACTAGTTATACTTCTCTATATTTGTGGAATTCTAAAAAACTAGCGTTATACTGAAAACATGAAATCGACACAACAAAACACTATCCTGACAAAATTCCCCCCACAAAAATCCTGAATTACCCGGCAGAAAATAAAAGATTAATCTATTCATCTCTCAACAACCTTTGACAGGCCACGAAATCGATATATTTTGGTGTCTGAATTTAACTCGCTAAGAAAACGTAAGCAAACTTAGTTTTTAGTAAAGCGCTAGTTTTTCAGAATCTTAAAATATAGGAAATACCTCGAGTATCTTTTTTTGTATCAGTTTTGCAGACATACATTGCACAAACCACGAGGCAATATTTTCTAAACATTTTTACGTTTTAAAACAACAATAAATGCATGCATACATACTCCACTTTTTTTTGTCGCCTAACCTATCCTAGCCTGATGACGGCTGAACGGAGATTTCTGGCGGAATAGTTGCATCCAACCACCTGGTGTTCTCATAAGATTTCTCATAAGATATTTACATAGCCGGTGTCGTCTTAGAAACTACTTATATGAGGGGTCCGCAACCTCTTTCGGCTGCTGCTCAAAATCAGCCCAAGCACGAATATTAAAGGGGCATTTGAGTAATTGACATTTTCATTTCAGGCAATTTTACTTAAGACACTACGATCCAAAATGCAAATCTTGTATTCCAAATACCTTGTCGAATCAACAGTCTAGATTAACTGTAATTTCCAAACTGTAGTCATGTAATCTCCAAAGGCATAGTTTTGGGATTTTCGACTATGCTGAACAAAATGGCTATCTCAACATTTTGATCAGACGATTTTTACGAAAATAGGAGCGCGACTGAGGGTTAGTTGCAATTCAATCTTTTTGGTCCCATAAAATGCACTTGAACTTTTAAGTTGCGTTCAAATGAGCCCTCTCCCGATCGTCAATTACAATGCTGTCTACGCTACTAGTTTACAAATTAGTTTTGGCCTGCTTGTCATTATTTTTGGTACACCCTCAATGCAACATTGAACCATTCTAGCACACGATGGCATTTTTTTTACTCTTTCAATTATTTTTCTATTTACTAGTCCATTCAATAAATGTTTGTAACAATTTATGATTGCATTTTTCAAAAACTCAATCATGAGTGGGTTTCCTTTGGTACCAATGCTAAGAGCTGCATCAAAGCTGGCAGTGTCACACCAAAAAATCTTGTCATGAACTTTTTGGCGCTAAATCAAAAAGTCACATTTTGTCATCATCATGAATAGCCTAAGTCCAAGTGCTTTTAATCATTTTCTTGTGCTAAAATATCTCCCATTTGAACAGTGTTTTAGATTTGAGAAAAATTACGTTTTTGATTTTTGAGATTTGAGAAAAATTAACCAAGAAAATACACACTGAAAAACGAAGGGCTGGCTCAATAAAATTTTACCATATGGTGACTCCTATCGTTAACATCCCCGCCACGACTGGTACTACCAAGTTTCTACTATTGATTGACAGCAAATGCTATTATTAATTAAACATTTACCCAAAATTGTTTTTTTTTTATACGTGCATATTTGTAAAATATGATAGTTTAAAATCAATAGAAAATAAAGTTTAAAACAATGTTTTTCCATGAAAACTTAGATCGAGTTTAACAATTAAATCTAGCAAAATTAGCTTACATAATTTGTCAAACCTGAGACCATGAATGAAAAAATTAAAGGTAAAATCAAGACAATTATTGTGCTTTTGCTAGAGTTGGAAAAATTTCAATTTGATATAAAACTGTGCCGAAAGCAACAAGTGTCATTTTTAATTTATATTGTCCAAATTTTAGCAAAATACAACTTATATGCGTCAATCTGAAACACAACCTGAAATGTAATACCATTGCTTGATCATTTTAATTTTTTGGTGTGATAAAATTTACGTCAACTTGCAAAATCATAATTTTTAATTCATGGGATTCCACCTTTCACCACTAAGTCGACATCACAGAGCGCCACGTGTGCCACACTGTTCCTCTAGGCTAGACACAGTTTCTGCCACGCTTGGCAAGCACTGCCTGATGTACGTGATTTTTGAAAGAGACCCCCCCTCCAGGGACGAATCTAGAGCAAAATCTTGGGGGAGGCCCAATGTGATTTTGTCAATGAGCAGAATCTTAGGGGTAGTCAATGTGACAAAGGTGCCAATAATTGATCATATTGACAGATTTGTTTTTTTTAAAGAGTAAAAAAGAAAAAAAAAACAATACATGAGGGCACCAGAAAAAATCTCGGTGCCTCCTCATTCTTACGTCTCACAGACGAATGCGTAAATCCATATGCGGATGCTGACAATCACGCGTCTTGACTGCTATCAAAACTGCCTTCAAGCCCGAGGCTGATTATAGTAATACTGGAGGATGAAGTCAAAGCTATACATGGCAACACTGTCAACAATGCCTCCTGTTCGTAACTGGTTGAGTTGAGTCATAATCAACTTTCAAGTGTAATCTTTATAGTTGACCAATCAGAGTGGACATTAAAGTCATCATTTTTTTTTTTAATTAGAGAAGACCAGAGCTTGGAGCAGCAGTTTCCCTATCCCTACGACTAATCTAGCAAAAGACAAAGCATTAACAGTAAATGCTTGGGAGCAAAGTAATGTTGGTATATAAGCTTTTCAAACCAATTCCTTGCAATTTAAATTTTACACTTCGGTAGAGCAAGTTTGATGTTCAAATCAGTAAAAACACATACAATTCATAATTTATGTTGTTTTTTTTTAACAGGTTTGACAACAGGTGCACCAACTGTGAAGAAGAAGGAAAAATCTCCCCCCCCCCCTTTCATTTCAAAAATACCTTTGTTTGGTTTCTTCAGTAAAAATTTTAACGAATGAAAAAAAAAGTGTGAACATTTTAAACAAGATAGTGTTTTAAACCCGCTGTACCCGATTTTTTCTATTTTTTCATTTCTTTACATTTAAAAATGGAAAGGCAGTTTGGTCAAGAAATTATCTTTATATATTCATTAAGACCCCCCCCCAATTCTCCCCTCCCCCTATGTGGTTACGGTGTGGCTCAGACATTAGTAATAATAGATTCATTTGGTTCTCCCTAAAAGCAGGTGTTCAAATTACTCGCGTCTCCATGAGATCTGAAAAAAAAACTAATTTATCTGAAAAAAACGAAGTATAATAAGAAGTTAGCTTCTCCTAACATTTTCTAATTTGAACTTTTTTTTCAAAGGGCCACAAATTGAGTGTGAAGAGGACGTAATTACTCCTTAGATTTGGAAAATTTCTTTTTTGTATCTTTGTTAAAAAAAATTAAGGAATTCTTGCCCCCGGCCCCCTTATATTTCCATGAATTAGCAGCCCTGTCTGACTAGTGCGTTGCTTGGATATTAGTAAAAATTAGATTCATTGGTTAATAGTAAAAACAGATGTCCAAATTACTCACGTTTCCATGCACTAGAGTCTCCTAATATATTCTCGATTTTAGAATTTTTTCTTTCAAAGCCTTAGAGATAGAAATATACTCGCCATGATTTTTCGACGAAAATTTGACAAAAGTATGAATTCCTTTTTATTTCATCTTTCTAGGGACAGATAAATGGCTCGGACAAATTTTATTCATGTTTTTCTTTTGGTCTCCATGACAAGCTTATTAGCAGCACATGATAGACAGCTTCCCCATGGAGTTCGGCAGACAAGTTCTAGCTTATGGTGGAAAAACTTGTTTCAATTCCTCAATAAATACAGCAATTCTGATTTAGCTTCTTCATCAAAAGGTAGTACATCAATCATAAATTTTACTTTTGGAAAAAAAGAAATAGTTTTTAAGGAGAAATAGTTTTATGTTGCCTAATCTTTCTTCTGTTTAGGCTACTTATGTTCGTTTTTATTCCTTTAATTCCCCTGATATATTATTTAACTGCTACGGTCCCTTCGTTCTATAGGCCAATGAGCTTCGTAACGAATGAACGCATTTTTTCAAGTTTGAAATTGTTTTCATTCAATCATTTCCTCTTTTATCGAGGTCACATCAGTAACTTAGTAAAAAGGAAAGCACTGCCTATTGTCGCCTAAGCTAAAAAACGGTGTTTAAACAAACTGTCAAGGGGAAAACATATTGCGTGTGATACTGTTTCCGAGATCGTTATTTATATTCAAATCCAACAGAACATTAATTTGTAATTAGGAGAAGAATTTTTTTAGAATTTCAAAAATGAGAACGAAACCTCTTAAAAATCACATCAAACTGAAATAAAAAGTCCGCCATCAAAATTGCACCTGTCAAAAAATGTAGGTTTACATTACTCCCCTTGAACAACAAAGAAGATTACCCTACATTCATGCATAGGTAGCATAGATATTCCTTCTTTTTTCCCAGGGGGATTGTATCGGACCACTGGTCGTCGAACATAGTAGAAGGTCTCATTTGAACAGAAATGAATGACCTTTCAAATAGCGAAACAGATCGTGCTACAGAGAACTGCCGTTTTCTCCCAAAGAACATCAGGTTGGGCCTGAATTTGGCCGAAAATTCTTGGAAATGTCAATTCCAAGACAGCCATACAATTTTTCATGATATAAAACCATTAAATGAAGGTTTACAATCCCTCATCTTGAGAACCGAAGGAAATAGTATTTTAGCATGGGTAGTACAACTGTTGTCTCGTTCCATTCTCCGGGTAATCTTATTGTAACCAGAGGGAAATTCTAAAGTATTTTTTGAAGTTACGAAAGAGATCGTACCACAAAAAAGTGCTATTTTCTGTCACAAACAACAATTTTGGCTAACTGGGTCCCGAACACTTATGAGTAAAATTTTCAGATAGCAAATCCACTGAAAACTATTTAAAAGATACATACAGACTACATACCTTCCCAAAAAATCTTCGTTCTTTATGGCTTTTTCAATCGTTTGTTCTCCTACGCGTGCGTGCCTCAGACAATAATCCTCAACCCACGGCCCAATTTCTTGATAAAAAATATCAGGAATGGCTCTCCCTTGTCTAAAATGAAGCTACTTTGTTTCTGTTTAATCTTTAATGCTAAAATATCATAGAGCAAAATCACTTTCTCAAAATTTCGGATTTGTGATTTTCTATTCAAGATACCAGCCAGTAGTGCCCCTGCCAAATCTCTAGTTAATAAGACGAGCAGCGCATCGTTGAGTAACTTTCGGTACTACAAATAAAACAGTTCGTGGTAACGAACTTTAGTAAGGAGCAACCCGGCTTAATAGTAACCAAAACTCTAAAAAACGGGATTTTGATACCAATAGTTACATCAAAAGAATTGCATTTAAATGTTGATTTTAGATATATAAGTTTCATCAAAAGTTTAGTCTTACCCACGAGAAAATTTGCCTTATTTTAGAAAATAGTGGGAAACACCCCCTAAAAGTCATAGAATTGTAACAAAAATCACACCATCAGATTCAGCGTAACAGAAAACCCCACTGAAGAAGTTTCAAGCTCCTATCTACAAACATGTGGAATTTTTTATTTTTTGCCAGAAAGCAGATCACGGATGAGTGTTTTTTTTCAGGGTGATTGCATCGAATCAGTGGTCCTAGAATGTTGCGAGAGGGCTCATTCTAACGGAAATGAAAAGTTCTAGTGCCCTTTTTTAAGTGACCAAAAAATTGGAGGGCACCTAGGCCCCTTCCCATAAAAATTCTGAGATATCCATTCTATTCAGCATGGTCGAAAAACCTTATAACTATGTCTTTGGGGACGACTTACTACCCCAAAGTCCCCGTGGGAGGCGCTACAAGTTACAAACTTTGACCAGTGCTTACATATAGTAAATGTTATTGGGAAGTGTACGGACGTTTTCAGGGGGATTTTTTGGTTGGGGGAGGGTTTGGGAAGAAGGGGATATATTGGAGGAACTTTCCATGGAGGAAGAAAATCTCCATGAACGGAGTGCAGGATTTCTAGCATTATTTAAAAAAAAGAACAATGAAAAAATAAATATGAAAAAGTTTTTTCAACTGAAAGAAAGGAGCAGCATTGAAACTAAAAACGAACAGAAATTATTACGCATAAGAGGGGTTCACCTCCTCCAATACCACGCTCTTTACACTAAAGTATTTTTAGTAATTTCAACTATTTATTCTACGGTCTTTATGATTCAGGGGTCATTTTAAGGAACTGGGACAAAATCTAAGCTTTACTGTAAAGAGCGAGGTACAGACGAGAGGGTAAAGCCTCTCATACACGTAATAAAACATACAAATACAGAAGTTCGTTGCGTAAGCTAATTCGTAAGTTACGTATATGTTTTACTAATAAAAACTTTCGTAAGAAATTAAAAGTTCTAGTTGCCTTTTTAAGTAGCCAACAAACTGAGGGGGCAACTATGCCTCCACCCCCACTCCTTTTTATCTCGAAATCATTTGATCAAAACTATGAGAAAGCCATTTAGCCAAAGAAATTAATATGCAAATTCCGTTTTAATTATTCATCTGCGGAGATCCAAAATCAAAACATGCATTAATTCAAAAACGTTCAGAAATCAAATTAAAAAAACAAGTTCTTTTAACTGAAAGTAAGGAGCGACATTAAAACTTAAAACGAACATAAATTACTTCGCATATGAAAGGGGCTGCTCCCTCCTCAACGCCCCGCTCTTTACGCTAAAGTTTGACTCTTTCTCTCAACTCTACTTTTTAAAACAGTAAAAAACTTTAGCGTTAAGAGCCGGGCGTTGAGGAGGGAGCAGCCCCTTTCGTATACGAAATAATTTCTGTTCATTTCAAGTTTTAATGTTGCTCCTTACTTTCAGTTAAAAAAAAACTTGTTTTTTTTATTTGATCTTGCTACAGAAACGAAGAAGAAACATGTTTGGTTACCATCACATTTGCTGACGAGCGATAAAGTATGCAGAGTCATTGGCCGTTCTTATCTTATTAAACAATGATGAGGCGGCACTCAGGGGCGTCGTTGAGGGGGAGAGGAGCAGTTGCCCCCCCCCTCAATAATTTGAGAAAAACGTAATTTAATAAGTAACTTTAAAACAGATGATCGTTTTAAGTGTCAAATTCACTCTTTAATTTGAGCAGATAATTTCATTTTCATAAATCCATGCTCGTTTTAACATAAAGAAAACGAGAAAAATAGGAGTCCATTATACTTCATAATATGATCTACATTAATATTTTTCCAAGTAAACTGCCTTTGAAACCATATCATCAAGTATAAATTCGAGCCTAGTTAAATGCAAAATTGAAAAATATTGTATGCTTCCAGTTTCGCCTTATTTTCTGAGGTTAATTTTTCCCCATGATATATAAGGTGCATATTACTTCCTAAAATCTATTATTCAAAATTAGATTTTCTAGTTTTAAAACTTTCAAAAGTGGAAATAATACACACTATATATCTTTAAACAGAACAAAAATGGAATCATTGAAGAATAAGAAGGTAATATACAGTGAATATAACTTCCTGAATGAAAAAAAAAATTATTGAAAAAGAAAATAAGGCTTAATGCTTTTTATAATAATATTTGTACTATGACTAGATAGGTCAATCAGTTGTAGTTTGGTAATGGAATTTGGTAGAGGGAGATCCGCTCCAGGAATCATTTAATTGTTTTAATTTTTATTTTCAATATTTAATTTAAACTTCGATTCCCATATTTGTAATTGAAATGCCTAATAAGCGCTTATAATGTCCTATTTCTTACGTTTGGGATTCACAAACTAACCCACAAATATATGACTGTCTCAATGTACAATACTATTCTGACTCCTCGCTAATTTTGCTTGTCTAAATATTTCCTTTAACCAGTTCCAAAAAAGAATTGATATAAATGTGCTAAAAATTATGACTGAAATTAGTCGTATTTGACATAATGCCAGCGCTACTTGTGGGACATTTATCTTTGCATCAGAATGCTGTACGAAGTGTCTGCTGAGAATATTTTTGTAAGAATTTTGTGTGTTTTTTTTTTAAAATAAATTCTCTCTCTCTTTCTAAGAAAATTGGAATTTTTAATAGAATTCGTTTTTTTTAAAGCAAAGATAAAAAAGGGAAGGTAATTTTCAAGCTCTAGGAGTCAATTCTCCCTTCCAATTGGAATTGCTAAAAACTTTTAATTAATTTAAGGTTTCTGCCGCAATGATACCACGAATTGTTCAGATTTTCTGGATATTCTTTGTCAAACAATGCCCAACGGATAAGTTAATAATTCTAACTTTAACTTTTTCGAATACTGTCAAATTTTAAATAGGGGAATTCAATATACAACGTTCCGCAATCTGTGTGCTATTTATTAAATTAAATCGGCAAACCCACAAACAAATCCATTTAATAAAAAATTCTAAATAATATTTCAATAGATCATATATATTAAAAGTTTAGTGCAACAAATTCAGTCAAAATCCCTTCAAAATTACAAGCAAATAAGTGGCGTAATACACGGGGTATTAGAATAGAGCTTGGTCCAACTATGTAATTGAACATCCTGTACTGGGCGTGGAGGTTGGGGGAAGTGGAGGGGGAATATGAACTGCAGCATTAGTGGCAAATATGGCAGAAAATAGCCGAATATATATTTACCTTGGCCCACCCGAAAGCTTGTTTACGCTATACAACTGTCGTCTGTAGCAGATCATTGCTGACAATTTTAGTAAAAAGCCAAGCACCAGCACCTATATTTATGACTGTTTAATGCGCGTTTATTTTTTTTATAATGCATTGCATAGTGTTTTTAAATTCACCAAGTAGCGTGTTCGTTAAATAGCTACTTTTCTTTACTACCACTGGAATAGCATCTCCTTCCCCCCCTAAGCAAAAATACTGTAGCTCTGCCCCTGCTAGGGAATAGACAATTTTCGTCATTTAACCCACACCTCTTTAATTGTATCATTTTTTTATTTGGTTTTCTTTCATGCTAGGTGACCAACAGCTAGAAACACCGCTTGAGCCGAAATCAAGGAAGGAAAATGAAATAGAAATTCCCTTAGATGAAGACTTTTCCGATTACGCAGAAATGGCCGAATTATCTGACAGAAACTATAACAAGCGGAACAAGAATAAAAACTTAGACTATGGTCACATGCGATTTGGAAAAAGAGGTCAATATCTTGTATAAGAAGGAAATTTGTTACTGTTCATTGATAGATATTTTTGTTAAAGGGCAACCAAAATAAAAGTTACTCATCATTCACAAACTTATTATTTTCTACTTCTTAGGGGCGCAATAAGGATCCTCAGTCTCTGAGACTTTGCTTAGGAGACAAAAGGTATATGGAATGTGCATGGGGAGAGATATTCTCTCAAATAGGCCCAGAAGACCCAAACTCCTGCAGGGAGTAGGGTTTAAAACCCTTTTTCCTCTCCTTTAAAATTTGGAGAATGTAAAGAACATCCTTTTATTTTTGGGCAGACCAATATTTTGTAATCAAGCAATTTTGAATGGTGGTAAAAGTCGACGAAGATGAATTTCAACATTTCGATGAACGGAGCTTCACCATCAACCCTTCCCCCAGAAATATTAAATCATAAATATACATATTTCGACGCATCCCCCTATTCTTGAAAAGGCTCGAAGGAACAAGTTTACTGGTTTTTTCAAAGAACATCTCCTGAACATATACAAAAATAGCTAGATGATGGGATTTTCCCCATTCCAACCACCCCCAAGCATGGGATCTGTGCTTACTTGTAGTTAGAAAAACGCAGAAGGTGACATAACCCTGTATTTTCCATCCCTAAAGAATATTCTAAAAATAAATGAAACCATGTAGAAATATTGACAGCTCAGTATTTGTACAGTAGCACGGTAGACACTAAGAGATGGCAAAAAAAAAACACGACGAATTTTGAACTCCAAATTCTAAGTGATAATTGACCAGGTAACAGTAATCACATAAGTAGGCTATGTGTTTACTGGTCCCAAGTAATTCCTATTTGTGCCAAAATTCTGGCACTATATGATACTAATTTGTCCCTAAAAGTAAAAACAAGTAAAAGAAATGAAATTTCATTCAAAGGGAAAATAGAAAAAAATAGATCTATGTTCTTTGGGCAATGTGAAGTATTACAGGAACCTTCACTGACAAAGTGTTGTAGGAGCAGCACTTTGATTTTCTTATTTACCTCTGTTTAAAAGCAGTATTTGTAAGCCCCTCGAAGCTTTGGAAATAGCAGTGATTTTGACCTCCCTTTTCCCTTACTGTGACATTAACCACTGATCCATCTAATAATCCTTGTGTTACTACTTATAAAAAATGGTGTATGAAACAAAAGTGGAGCAAAGTCAATTGGCCTTTATATATTTCTACCCTAACAGCTCTGTTGTCCTGCGTCAAGATCCCTTTTAATGTACTTTGCACGAGTGTTTTTTCGCCACAAGCCAGAGTGCAACTGAATGTTTATTACCTCAGCTTAGTTGAGTGCATGAATCAAGCTGAGAATGTGGCTGTCCCCCTTGTTCGGGTTAAACTCAAAACTCGAAGTCCGATTTGGAAAGAAGACCTGGGTCTTAAAGCCGTCAATAGTCGTGCTAAACTCTGGCTTCGCATCTGGATTGCGTGTAAATGGCCCCTGCGAGGCCAAGTGTTTGATATAAGAAGTAAGACAAAAGCGGAGTTTCAACGGTATCTTCGTTCGTTTCGATATAGTGGTGCTGAGTTCCTTAAAAGTGAAGTGCAATGGAAAGTAGTCATTAACGTGACTAAATTTGATTCATTAGGGACCAGTGATGTTATCCCAGATTCGTATTGGCTTATGCATTATAAGAATATCCAACAGTTTGTGGTAAGGAACTGCAGTGAGCGACCCCAGCTCAACAGTAACCGAAACTATTTTCAGACCAATAGATATATCAAAAGAATTGGCTTTTTATACTTATTTCAAACATATAAGTTTCTTTAAGTTTAGTCTTACCCATAAAAGGTTTCGAACCTGAGAAAAATTGCCAGATTTTCCAATAAAGGGGGGAGCACCCCCTAAATTCATAGAATCCTAATGAAAATCACACCATCAGATTCAGCGTATCAAAGAACCCTGCTGTAGAGGTATCAAGCTCCTATTTACAAAAATGTGGAATATTTTGCCAGAAAGAAAAAATCACGTATGAGTGTTTTTTCCCCAAGGGTGATCGTATCGATCCAGCGAACCTAGGATATCGGGAAAGGGCTCATTTTAACTGAAATTAAAAGTTCCAGCGCCCTTTTTAAGTGAACAAAAAATCAGAAGGCAACTAGGTCCCCTCTCACCCTTTTTCTCAAAATTGTCCAACCAAAATTTTGAGATAGCCATTTTGTTCAGCATAGTTGAAAAGCCAGATATCTTTGCCTTAGGAGATATCATGACCCCCCTCGGCCCCGGGGAAAAGGTCTTATAGTTACAAAATTTGCCCACTGTTTATGTATTGTATTTGTAGGAAGTATGCACACATTTTACAGCTGGGAAGGGACAATTTTCTGCTTGTGGGATTTTGCAAGGGGATAATTTTCCATGGAGAGGAAAGTTTCCAAGGGGCAAACTTTTCAGAGGACTATGCTGTGAGAATTTGCCAGAATTCCTATGTGAAATTCTTCTTATGTCTGGCTTTCTCATTGCCGACTAAATTTTACCTGTGGATATGTTGAGGGTAATTATCCGAGGTAAATTTTCACCAAGATTGAATTTTCTGGAGAATAAATCTGTGGGGAGCAGGTTTTCCGTGGAGGTGTAGTCACACTTCCTGGCATTATTTAAAAACCGAACAGAAATTTAACAAAAAAAATATTTTCAACTGAAAGTAAAGAGCATCATTAAACTTAAAATAAACAGAAATCATTACGTATATGAGGGGGATTGCTTCTCTTCAACATCTCGCTCTTTGCGCTAAAGTTTGAATTCTGTCACGATTCTTTAAGAACGACTCCTGAAACACTGTATTCGTTTAATTAGAGCAATAAGAAGCTTTTTTCTTACAAGTACTAAAAAACTTTAACGTAAAGAGCGAGATATTGAAGAGAAGCAACCCCCCTCATATACGTAATAATTTCTGTTTATTTTAAGTTTTAGTGATGCTCTTTACTTTCAGTTGAAAAAACTTTTTTTTAATTTAATTTCTGAACATTTTTGAATTAATGCAGGTTACTTTCTCGCCCAGCTCCAGTTACTTTCTCAGTTCGGTTTATTTTTGTCAATTGTGCCTGATTCCTTCCTTTTCCGAACGATAACTTTTATTCTTAAACGGGGGAAAGACACTCGGGGGTTAAAAGGGAAGAGGCCCTTTCGAATGCATTCATATAGGCCCATCACTGTTGCTTGCAATGTTAGTAAGATATTTGAATATGTTTTACTCCCGTATATTACTGAAAGAGCTGCAAAAGGCTCAAACGAATTTGGGCTTCAACCTCGTATTGGGTGCCAACATCCGCATAAGGTTTAAGCTTTAATTCTCTATGATGCCAAGTCTAAAGGCTATGAATTACATATTTGCGCTTTGGATTTGTATAAAATTTTCGCTAGTATTTGCCATGCTCAAAATTGGCACTCTTTGTCAGAGTTTGGAGTGAACCCTTCTGTCATACATGTACTTGAATTTTGGTATAGTAATTAGTTTCTTCGTTTAAAAACTGGTACAGGGCACTACGGTGATATGCCAGTTCAATCTGGAGTACGACAGGGCGGAGTGCTATCACCTTATCTATTTAGTGCTTGCATTCGAAATGTGTTATCAGGAATCAAGCCTTCGTATTTTTATAATTTGTCTGTTGTGTCTTATGTTGCGTACACGGACCACTTGCTATTTTTAAGCCAAACCAAGTCTATTTTGGCATTATCTGTGCAACGTATTTTTATGATGTTTTGGGATGTTGGTCTGTTTTTGAATGTGGATAAATGCAAATATTTAGTTTACAATCCCAAATCACCAGCTTATAATTTGTCCCTTGGATTCTCAGTAATTCGCAATGCTGCGAGTTTACGGTGGTTAGGGATTAGTATTTGTTCTACACTCCCCTTTTTGCAACTTTAGGCTCCAGAGATATTGAAGATTGGACATACGAAAATTGTACCTTACCATGGAAAATATTCACGCTGAGCTTTAGCTAAAATGTATTCCGCATGTTGTGACCATCCTCTTTTGTTTTTATAAGGAATGTATTCGTTATTGAATAAGAATGATTTGCTTAAGATCTGTATTGCTTATTTTAGATATTGCAAACCTTAACTGTACCTTCCCACTTTATATCGTAATACACGTATTATTGACAAGTCTGGTGCTACCGACATTATCAAATCGTTTGAGTTGCTTAGAATGTTGAAAGTGAAAAGTAGGGGGGGGGGGCTACTTTTTCCCATCATACCCATCCCCCATCTTCCTTGAAAAACACCTCTTCAGCTCGCATATTGTATACCCTGGCTCAAGAACAATTAAAACCCTTCCTTTCTGGCTTTACATGAATTGTGTTCAGCTTTCCAAAATGTAATAGAAGAATGAAGGTTTGGCTTGGAAGACAAATGAAAGTTTTAGTGCCAATGTTGGATTCTAATTCAAATTTATGGGCATATACTTACAATTATAAAAATTAAAATATCATGGTTTAAGAGATTTACCATACCTGGGTTCTAATAAATAACTGATTTTCATTTTCATTTAATAATAATTAAAACTAGCCTTATAAAAGACATATTTCAAATAGTTTAATAAAAACAAATTGATCTATTTCAATGCCTTAAATTTTACCTTCAATAAAAAAGTAAAATTGGCTAACAAAAAATGTACCTAATCATCATGCAGTACATATGATGTGTATATATCATACCCTAACGAAATGGTATTATCATACAACACTCTGAAACGAGTCGGTAGTATCCAGAAATTAATAAGTTGGGCTGGAGGCCATACAATCCACTCAGCAGCATATAACCTCAGATATTTAGATTTTACGCTGTCCATTATTTCACTCCACTTATGACCATCCAAACTTCCAACTAAAACAAAGTAAGTAAATATCAGGAAAGGAGAAAATAAACACTGATCAAGCATAAGCTTTTTAAACACCACTTTTGCACCTCTTCCAATAAATTTGTTATCTAGATACAAATACCAATAGTGACAAATTACTCCAACAACAGCACCAGCTGTTGACATTTTTAGCGTCCTCTCCTTCTCCCATTTTGAAAGTTTTGTAGTTATGTGTTTCTCAATTTGTTGTTCTAAAATATCACCAGTTCCTGATAATCCTGCTGATATCCCAATGTTTGTTGCAAGCAAGTATTTGCTAAACAACAACTGACCAGTTCTCTTTATTTGATATATAAATGCTCTTGCAGGAAGCATCTGAAATAAAGAAATTTATTTACTACTATTACTATTTACTATATTACTACATTATTATTATATTACTATTTATTACTAACAATTCACCGCAGAACCAAGCTGTCTGATACCAATACAGCTGCTCACACTCCTGAAAGAAAATCCAGGGTAGAGAGAATTGCAGCTAACCCCTCTCCCCACTTAAAATTGGCTAAAGTAGGCATTTATGGAGGGTTTGTTCGAGTTCTAGAGAAGGGGGGATTCAAAACGACAAAACAAGGAAATAGCATGAAAATCTTACGGAACTGGTGGGAAAACAGAAAAACCTAAGGTTTTTAACCAGCTTCTTCAAAATTTTTAATTTTTTTTAAACAAATTTTTGGCTGTACAAAAATAACTGACTAATATTTTGAACAATACCTGTAATTCTGAGCTCGTTCATATTTCTGTTGGCATGATTTATCTTGTTCGATTCTCCCCAGTCGGAAAAAGATCACAATAGAAAAATAATTCACAGAGTTTTTTATGCAAAATTCTAAATTCTTTTTAAAGAAAGATGCTCCCCTGCAGAGGTACTCAAGTAAGAAAAAGGTAAAATAACGGACAGATTAAAACAAAATCAATATCACTATGGGAATAAGCGTAGAAATACTGATATTGCGGAAGGCAGGGGGGTGGGATTGTGCAAGATCATGCTATGATTGTTAAATCAATTATCTTATATAAAACACTTGCACACAAGGATTCCCCAATTATTGATCTTAAGCCAGCACACGAGGAGAAACTTATTCTGGGAAGAGGACATATTTTCAATACAGGAAAAAACAAACAACTTACAAGAAACTTGTACAATATTATGGAATGGGGAAGGGTCAAAAACCACCAGATGTATTTAAGGGAAAATTTTTCCCCCAATGACTGTCTTTCACAAGCATACCATCTCACCTACTTCTTGGGAGCTTTCTCCCCTTGTATCACTATTCATCAAGATGAAAAGATCTGCTAATTGTAGGCTACACTGAAATTTGTAAAATTTGAAAAAAGGGGGAACCCATCCCCAAAAGTGGCGCAAACTTAAGGAAAATTACAGCAATAACTCAAGATGTCCAATTAACCTATGCTAAAGGTTTCAAAGTCTTAAATTAAGAATACAAAAATTTGCATTTTCTCTAAGAAATTTTATGAAAAATGCATGGTTATTTGTTTGTTCTTTATCTTCATTGGAGATTGCGACGAAACAGTCGCTCTAGATTATTGGGAGGGGTTTCATTTGAATAAAGACTTTGAGTTCACAGAGGGCAACTAGGGTCTTGCAGCTAAAGATTAGCCCTTGGCATCACAATTTCAAGGTAGTTATTATAATTGGAAACGTCAAAACATATATGTGTATAAACATATTTGAAGATTGTGTGACTTATGCAGGCATGGGGGAGGACCTAAAGTTATGGAGGATATCTCATTTTCTAGAAGGTTTATAAATAAATATTTTGGTCAAGAATTTTTCAAGGTAACTGTAATCCTAACCTTTAAGTGATCAAAAAATTGGAGGGCAACCAGGGTCCCTCCCACACCCCAAATTGTCTGATCAAAATTCTAAGGTAGCAATTTTGTTCAGCAGAGTTGAGAGGTCAAATAAATATGTATTTGGAGATATCATGACTCCCCCCCACACACACATCACCTTGGGAAAGGTCTTTAAACTACAAGATTTGCCTATTATTTAGGTATAGTATTTGTTATTGGGAAGGGTGCATAAATTTTGGGTGAAGGGGGCAAATTTTCTGATGGTGGGATTATACATAGGGATAATTTTTCATAGGGAAGGAAGTTTCCAGGGGGGGAGGGGACTTTTTTCAGGGTAAATTTCACACTGGGGGAATTTGCCAGAATCCTTATAAAAAATTCTTCTTATGTCTTGCTTTCTCATTGCCTATTCAATTTTGCACACAGAGATGTTACAGGTAATTGTCCAGGGTAAATTTTCACCAGGATTGAATTGTCAAGAGAATAAATCCTTGGGAAGGAGGGAATTTTCACTGAAGAGTAGCCAGATTTCCTGGCACTATTAAAAAAAACAGAAATTAAATAAAAAAAAACAAGTTGTTTCAACTGAAAGTAAGGAGCAACATTAAAACTTAAAAGAAACAGAAATTATTCCATATATGAAAGGGGCTGTCCCCTCATCAACACCCCACTCTTTACACTAAAGATTGCCACTTTGTCCCAGCTCTACATTTTAAAGTATAAAAAACTTTAGTATAAAGAGCTGGGCACTGATGAGGGGATAGCCCCTTTCATATATAAAATAATTTCTGTTTATTTTAAGTTTTAATGTCGACCCTTACTTTCAGTTGAAAAAACTTGTTCTTTTTTAAATTTCTATAAGAATCCATAGTTTGGGTTGCTATTTGAATGTTACAGAAACTTTTCCAATATTCTTTAATCCTAAAACAAACAGTATTAATTTGATTTTTAACTCCTGAAGTAGACCTGAGAAACAAAACTTAACATCATTTCCAAAAGATTCTATCTATGCTCTTTGACAATCTGTGTACACTTACACTTTTTCTATTTATTTATATTGTAAGAGCAAACTTTGGAAAAACTTTAACTGTAAAAACTTTGCAGGAAGCTTATTTGATTAAATATTCAAACTTCTAGTTCTTCCTTTATAAGTCAAAGACAACCAGCCCACCCCATTTCCACAAAGGCATCCAATCAAAATTTTCAGACAGCCATTTTCTTCAAAATAGTCCAAAGGCCAAATAACTATGCTTCCAGGTGTGAGCCTCCCTAGCCCCCAAGGAAAAGGCTGGAGTTATGCAAGTTGCTTATTGTTACTTTGATACTTTATTCACTTTGATACTTGGATTTACTGAATTACAGTGCGACTTTGATTTGCAGGGGATGGGCTTTAAGTTAAGCACTTTTGTACTTTGATTACTTTTTGATTACTTGGATTTGATGCTTTGTTAGGTTGATATTGTTAATCATGAAATATCAGTTGATAATACAAACCCAACAGTTAGTGATAATAAACTGTAAGTAAGGAGCAACACAGCTCTTTAGTAAACAAAACTCTAAAACACTGCATTTTGATATCAATAGATATTTCAAAAGAATCAGTTTGTTATACTGATTCCAAATATATAAGATTCACTAACTTTAGGGTAACCCATCAAAAGCTACAAGCCTGAAAAAAATGCCTGATTTTTGGAATAGGCAGGAAACACTCCCTAAAAGTCAATCCCAAAAAGTCTTAACGAAAATCACACCATGAGATCCAGCATATCAGAGAAATCTGTAGTAGAAGATTCAAGCTCCCATCTACAAAAATGTGGAATTTTATTTTTACCAATAGAAAGATTTTGGATGCATGTTTCTTAGTTTGTTTTTTTTCATGCAGCAATTGCATCAAACCAACAGTCCTAGAATATTAGGAAAAGGCTCATTCAAAGGGAAGTTAAAATTTCTAGTGCACTTTTTAAGTGACAAAATAGATTGGAGGGCAACTAGCCCCCTCCCACCCTTTTCCCTAGAAGTAATCCAATAAAAATGTTGAGATAGGCATTTTGTTCAAAATAGTTGTAAAGTCTGGTAACTATGCCTTTGGGATAACACATCCCCCCCCCAACAGCCCATGGGGAAAAGTCTGTCAGTCATGGAATTTGCCCATTGTTTCTGTATAGAATTTGTTATTGTAAAGTATGCAGAATTTTTTTTTGGGGGGGGGGAGAGCAGGTTTGATTTTCTGCTGGAGGCATTTTTCAAAATCAAAATTTTCCATGGGGAAGGAAGTTTCTGGGAGGAGGGTCAATTTTCCAAAGAAAATTTTACACTAGGGGAATTTGCCAAAATTCCTAAACAAAATACTTTTTATTTGTCTTATTTTCTCTTTGCTGACTCAATTGTACATGTGAACTCTTGAAGAATTGTCTAATGATGCATTTTTACTGGATTGGAATTGTCTAGAATATCTTCCCACATAGGGGGAGGGAGGGGATTTTCCATGCATTAAATTGTCCATGGGAGAGTTTTCCATAGGATTAATTCTCCACAGGGGATTTTCCAAAGCATCAACTTTCGTCAATTAGGGAGCAAGGTATTTGAAGGACAACATTTCCATGGAGGAGGAGATTTCTGGAATTATTTTAGAAACAATCAGATACTAAGCATTTTTCAAATTTCACTTGGAATTGCTTGCAAAGAATTTTGTAGGTTTTTTCCCAGCTAGAATGGAATTGCCTGAGGGCAATTTTCCTGGCAGGGGATATTCTTGTGAGAAAAACTTTTCAAGAAGCTGTTTTCCATGGTGGGAGAGCCAGATTTCCCAGCATTATGCAAAAACAATCAGAAATTAAATAAAAAACAAGTTTTTTTCAACTGAAAGTAAGGAGCAGCACCAAAACCTAAAACAAAGAGAAATTCTTATGGAGATGAGGGGTTGCCCCCTCCTCAATACCTTATGCTAAAGTTTGACTTTGTGTCCTAATCTTTTAAGAACGATTCCTGAAACACAAGGGCCATTTAATAAGAATAATAAGCTTTTTTAGTTTTAAACAAAACTTTAGTATAAAGAGCAAGGTATTAAGGAGAGGGCAACCTTTTATTTAATCAAGCTTAAAACAAAATAAAATAACTACTAACAAGAGTTTGGCTACTGGCCTCTTCCCTAACTGTAAGAATATAAAGCCTACTGTGTCATTGGTGATATACTGAAAATTATATGCATCTTGAAAAGAATTAATAAATTAATTATTAATATATTAATTACTGAAAGATCATCAGCTCAGGATTTTGTTTCATTACAATTTCAAATTTTTTCTAGAGTTCTAATAAGTACAAAAGAAAATACTTGTATTATTATCTGTTTTCAGTAAAGTGCCAATGATGCAATAGGCTGTATACTTTTACAATTAAAGAAGGGGGCAGTAGCCAAGTTCTTGTTTCTAGTGATTTTTGTTGGTTTCATGCTTGATTTGCCCATTCCAATTAAGTTTTACTTGTTTTAAGACTTATTAAGGGTGAGGTTTGTATTAACATAATATTCAGGTAGCTAAGAGACAAACTTTCATCTATTGTCAGAATTGGGTAAATATTTTGTAGCTCATATAATTGACTTATCAATAAAGTGGACATAACACTTGATGCCTTCTTTACAAATATAATAATCAATTCTATTGTAAATTCAAATTGAAGCACTTTTTGAGCTCTTGAAAATGACCAAAATATGGGGTATAAAAAGGCTTAAAACATTGGTCTCAAACTTACTGTTTCATTATAAACCCATTTTTTTAATGTTATATATTCCACAAGCACTCATTTTCTATGATTATGTTGGATAAATAAATTTTATTTTGCCATTTATGCTATTTTCTTCTTCCTTGACACTGAATTTTCAATTACTATAAAGTATGTGTTTTTTGGCCATTTTTGACAAAATAGTGCTGCATTTTCTCAGTGCCAAGATTATTTATAGTTAGGTTAGATTAGGTCAAAAAGTGCTTAAATTTGAATTTGTAATAGAAGCAATTATTATATTTGTAAAGAACATAAAAAAAGGCATTGAGTGGTATGTTCACTTTATTTGTAAGTCAATAATATGAACTACAGAAAATTTACCCAAAATTGCATCCTGAATACAAATTCAGCATTCATTGGTGTTGGAAATGAACTTTATCCCCCCGCTAATCTCTACATATACCATTCAGGGTATATATTTGCACCTTAGGGAGGTGTGGGTAAAGTTCATTTCTGATGCAAATGAATGTTAAATTTGGATTCAGGGTGCAATTTTGACTACAGAGGTAAGTTTGGGCTTCACCACAAGCCCCCCCTCCAATGTACAAACATATATCCTGAATTGGCATTAATAGGGGAGGCAGTAAAGTTCATTTCAAATATAAATGAACAGTCTTGAAAAGAATTAGTAAATTTAAACTGAATATTTGACATGATATTAATTAGGCAACTGAAAGATCATCAGCTCATGATTTTATTTCACTACAATAACTTTTTTCTAAAGTTCTAAGAAGTAATAAAAGAAAATAAAAGAAATTAGTAAAAGTAATAAAAGAAAATATTTGCATTATAATCTTTTGCAGTAAAGTACCAATGATGCAATAGGCTGTATACTTTTACAGTTAAGGAAGGGGGCAGTAACCAAATTCTTGTGTGTAGTGATTTTTGTTGGTTTTATGTTTTTTTGGCATATTCATATTAAATTTTACTTATTTTAAGACTTATTCAGAGCAAGACTTATATTAACAGACCATCCAGGTAGCTGAGAGATATATTTACCTCTATTGTCAGAATTCTATCCTGAATCAAAATTCAATATTCATTGGTGTTGGAAATGAACTTTACCCCCCCCCCCCCCTAGATACCATTCAGGGTATATATTAGCACCCTAAGGAGGTGGGGGTAAAGTTCATTTCTGATTCAAATGAATTTTAAATTTGGATTCAGGACACAATTCTGACTACAGAGGTATGCTTGGACTTTACCACCCCTCTCCCCAATGTGCAAATATATATCCTGAATTGGCAAAAATAGGGGCAATGGTAAAGTTCATCTCTACTGTAAATGCAAGTTAAGTTTGGATGCAAGATGCAATTCCACTATAGAGGCAAGTTTATTTCTTAGCCGCCAGAATAGTCTATTAATACAAACCTTATCTCTTATTTATTTGCTTATATTAGCCTAGTACATGTAGTATATAGGCTTACTATGATTGTCTATTCAATTTTTGTTTTTTATTGAATAGGCTAGCTAGTAGGCCTAAGCTTTTTGTTTGTTTAAAGCTTGATTTAAGAATTCAATTTAAGTTATATGTGTCTTAAGATTTATTTATACAATAGGCCTACCTGTTGCATATTTGTTTGCTACAAGCAACATAGCTTAAAACGTGTTTCATTTTACTAACTTTGCCCCTTTTCAAGACGGCAAAAGTAGCTAAACTAGAATTTTACCAAAATTTGGCCCAGAAAGGAATTTATATTAGCCTAGAGAGAGTATATTTGGCTAGGCTTAGTAGCCTAGTCTACCTACAGGTTATTAATTTTAATTGATTGTACTACAAAATATAGTCTAGGCCAATTACCGTGCTTTAACTAAAATAAAAGTAAGAATTAGGTTGTTTTTGATTTAACACATTATTTGAGCATGCAAAGAAAATTGAAATTTTCGAAATATCTGACAGAGTTGTTAAGTCAACTCGGTTTCAGACTTTACCATTTTCCCTTAAGACAAACAAAAAGTCTACCGGGCTTTAAATTGGTACCTAAGAAAACTGGAAAAAACGGGAAGCTTCGCATGATTTTCCCCGAACCACACATTTTAATTCTTATTGAAGGCATTCCATTCATTTTTATGGCACTTGGTATTAACCAAGTGACATATAGCAATCGCAAATTCTGTCGTTCTGTCTGTCTGTCGGTCTGTCGGTCCCGGTTTTGCTACTTTAGGCACTTCAAGGTAAGCTAGGACGATGAAATTTGGCAGGCGTACCAGGGACCTGACCAGATTAAATTAGAAATAGTCGTTTTCCCGATTTGACCATCTGGGGGTGAGTGGGGGCCCTTTAATTCGGAAAAAATAGAAAAATTGAAGTATTTTTAACTTACGAATGTTGATCAGATCTTGATGAAATTTAATGTTTGGAAAGATATCGTGTCTCAGATCTGTTATTTTAAATCCCATTCGGATCTTGTAACATTGAGGGGGGAGTTGGGAGGGGGAAACCTAAAATCTTAGGTTTCTAAACTTGGTGGTGAAAATAAGCACAAGTCCTAGATACATGATTGACATAACCGGAACGAATCCGCCTCTCTTTGGGGTAGTTGGGGGGGGGGGGGTTATTCTAAAAAATTAGAAAAAATGAGGTATTTTTAACTTACGAACGGGTGATCGGATCTCAATGAAATTTGATATTTAGAAGAATATCGTGTCTGAAAGCTCTTTTTTTAAATCCGGACTGGATCTGGTGACATTAGGGGGAGTTTAAAGTGGGGGAACCTAAAATCATGGAAAACGCTTAGATTGGAGGGATGGGGATGAAACTTGGTGGGAAAAATAAGCAGAAGTCTTAGATACGTGATTTACATAATTGGAACGGATCCGCTCTATTTGGGGGGGGGGGTTATTCTGAAAAATTAGAAAAAATGATGTATTTTTAACTTACGAAGGAGTGATCGGATCTTCATGCAACTGCATATTTAAAAGGACCTCGTAACTCAGATCTCTTGTTTTAAATCTCAACCGGAACCAGCGTAATTGGGGGGGGGGGGGTAGTTGGGGCGACCGGAAATCTTAGAAAATACTTAAAGCGGTGAGATCAGGATGAAACTGGATGGGAAGAATAAAAACCTGTCGAAGATACATGACTGACATAACCGGACCAGATCTGCTCTCATTGGTGGAGTTGGGGGGGGGGTAATTTGGAAAAATGAGGTATTTGTAATTTACGAAAGGGTGACCAGATCTTAATGAAATTTGATATTTAGAAGGATCTTGTGCTTTAAAGTTCTAACTTTGAATTCTGACCAGATCCTGTGACATTGGGGGGGGGGGTGGAAGGTGAAACTGGAATTCTTTAAAAAAGTGAAAATTGGGGTATTTTTATCTCACGAATAGGTGATCGGATCTTAATGAAATTTGATATTTAGGAGGAATCCAAGTCTCAGAGCTCTCATTTCAAATCCCGACCAGATCTTTGACATTGGGGGAGTTGGAGGGGGAAATCTTGGAAAACACTTGGAGTGGAGGAATCAGGATGAAACTTGATGGATAGAATAAGCAAATGTCCTTTATACGTGATTGACGGAACCGTACTGGATTCGCTCTCTTTGGGGGATTTAGGGACAGGGGTTCAGTGATTTGGCAAGTCAGGTGCTTCTGGACGTGCTAGGACGATGAAAATCGGTAGGCGTGTAAGGGACATGCACAAATTGACTTGATAAAGTCGTTTTCCCAGATTCGACCATCTGGGGGGCTAAAGGGAGAGGAAAAATTAGAAAAAATTAGGTACTTATAACTTACGAGTGGGTTATCGGATCTTAATGAATTTTGATATTTAGAAGGACTTCGTGACTCAGAGCTCTTATTTTAAATCCTTACCGGCATTAAGCCTCTTATTTTCCTTTTAAATCAATCTATTGATTCATAGAATTTCGTTAGAGCTCATAACATATGATCTCTTGGCTCTTAGCTCTCCTCGCCCCGTCACAAGTGCCATATGAGGTCTTAGCTCTTGTTGAGTAATGATTGGCTTTTTATTTAGGGACAGGTCAAATAAATCCCTAATGGACGGCCCAGACGGCGTTCGTAAAGTCGTTCGCAAAGTGTGTTTCCGTAAAGTTATCAGCCTTTAGTAAATTACCGCTCATATTAGCCTTGTATTTTGCGCGCGTTTTGAACAGCAAACTATTCAAATTTCTGAAGCATTTTTTGTTTCGGAGAAAAAGTCTTGAAGAAATAAGGAGCTTTGGATGTGAGTATAGTATAATGAAGCATAAGAGGTTGTTGCATATTCTGTTTTTACGATCAAGCATATCAAGATTCCCTGGTTTTTTCTATTTTCTTGTAAAGTTGACAGTGTTTTCAATGCAGATCCTGTCTTTGTGTTGTCCTTGAAAAGACTGGTATATGACACAGGGCTGCCAAATTTTTGTTTAAGGAGTGTGTCATATTTTTTCCAAAAATGTGCTTTTTGTGTCATCTTAGATTCCATAATGTATCAAAAAATATGTCATATTTTTTTGCTACAAGTGGTATCATATTTAATTGTCAAATCTGTATTTAGAGTTTTGAATATATAATCTTTTCCAAATCAGATCAAAAAGGAGTAAAATTAATCTCATCCTATAATCTTAGGATCGTGACCTTTTTATGACGTCATGACAGAAATAGAAACATTCGATTAAATTAATGTTACACACTATGAATTTGTGTTTGGGCGGCCAGTGAGGCAAGTTTACATTTATAAAAGTTTTAGAGACAATCAATTCCGACAATAAACTAAAAATAGACTTTACGTATGATTTCGTAATCTTAATCGGCTCTATACGTAATCGGCTTTATTGGCTATGCTTTTTATTTATTCAATATGCAAGCCATTCAACCAGCTTCAATCTAGTATTTTTGACATATTTGTTGGTGCCTTTTTAAGCCAGATGGATTATTCTGAAGGAAAGACATGGAAATTCGTAATCTTGTCTGGGGTGGGTTACCCCTCATGTACTCTTATAATGAGAGCTGCTGCTTATGCATACAGCTTTGGTAAACTGCATGCTGTTTACTTTTTATTATTAGGTACGTACTAATTGGTTACATCAAATACTCAATCAAAAGCCAATTCAGTTCAGATATTCAGCGTGCAGTTTGATTTGAAATTTCCGCCTATGGCTGTTTTCTTCCGTGTGGTTTGAATTTTAAATATGGTGATATTACTGCCACCGTTGTGTAGCGCTATTCCCTTCCATTAATTTGTAACTTTTCTGGGGGTAGAAAAACTGAAATTTTACTTTTCTGTTATTACCATTTAAAAAACAAGACTTGTATGACAAAAATGTGTCATTTTTTTGAAAAATGTGTCATTTTTGTCGATTGTGTCATTTTTTATTGAAAAATGTGTCATTTTCATAGATTGTGTCATCATTTCGACTGAATGTTTCATTATGTCATGCAACATCAAATTGTGTCATTTTGACACAAAATATGTCAATTTGGCAGCCCAGATATGACAGGCTTTTCTCGGACTAGAGAAGTCAGCATATCTTAAGCTTCCTGATTCCACATTTCCAAATCTGTTTAAAAGTTTTGCTCTGGTAACCTTTCCCTATTGATCAACTTTATGAATTTTACGAAAAAAGTTAACTAAAGTTTAACTTTAATGCATGCTCACGTAAAGGTTTACGGAAGTTTAACGAAGCAACTTTACGAACCTTGCAAACGACTTTACAAACCTTACGAACGCCGTCTGAGCCGTCTTTAAGCCTAAAGGCACATTTTTGTCGACCTAGCAAAATTTTCCGCAAGCACGTCGATCAATTTGGCAACTTAAGAGTCAAATTTTAAAAATTAAGAATATGCAGCAATCAAAGATGAAATAAAGGGTCAAAATATACAGTTAATGAGAGTCAACTAATGATATCTTGAAATAATTTTGTACGTGAGTCGTGATATATATGTGAGTCCTATTGAATCATTCAAATCACAGTTCAAGGAAGTGATTGACATCATTGGCAGGTAACTGTATGGGGCTAAATAGAAAACAGGTTGTCCTTGTCTGGAATGGGAAGATGTCATAAATAAAGATTTAATGGAAATGGGAACTTCCTGGGAGGGTGTATAGAGGGAGGCCTTGAATAGATTGGGTTGGAGGAGGAGTGTGCATAGCTGTGTTGGCCCAAGGCAGCTTGGTGCTGCAGTGAGCTATTAGAAGTGATTGTAGTAGTAGTTTTAAACTGTTTTAGATTCTAGTAAGTTGTGTTTTAAGAAGAAAATATTAAATCAAGAAGCAAAAAGATATTTGTTTGTTAGTTATGCTTAAGATTTTCATTGATTTTTACTGTTTTCCATAAAAATAATTCAAATTGTATAAGGTTTTTCTGTTATTGCATTTTAGCCATATCTTAAAGAGATACATAAATTTGTCACATTGTAAAAAATTAAATTTATGGATAGTTTATAGCACAATGACAAAGGCCACAAAAAAAATTGAAGAACAGATCCTAATGAACAAACTTTATAAACTGTAAACTCAGGTTTATTGTTCATTTTTGGATTCTAGTACCAATTACTACAAACCCTGTGTTTGAACTTGGTCCTAAATCAGGTTCCTGATTTAAAACAATCCTGTTTTAAACAGGATAGAAAACATGATGGCTGAAAATGGTTGATAGCAGACTCATGTAGAACCCACAATTCTGAAAATTACTGGCGCAGAGCTGGGTTTTAACCCATGTTGGGACCAGATGCCTGAAAATACAGCACTGGTCACATACTAACTTGTACATCATTAATACATCTCCTCACCTATGTCTATATGTGAGAGATGGTAGTTTGAGGTTATGTAATCAGATAGGATATGCCAAATGTTTAAATCCCTTTGTGCATTTAGTTGCATGTTACTGCACTGATTCTAGAATCAGTATATCACCCTTATTGTCTAGAATAACAATGTGCATCCCAAATTCTGATTTTGGTCTGATTAGGGCTATTAAGAACTTGATGATAACTGCTTAAGAGCTGCTGTAAAATGTTTTTTTTTATTAAACCAAAAGTTTTGTTGGCATTGGCTATTATAGACTGTACATGATAATTAAGCTTCAGCTTATTGTCAAACAAGAATCCCAGATCTTTCTCACCATGACTGCATATGAGTGGTGGTTTTGAACCATCAATGGATTCTATAAAATACTGGCACAGAGGGTTTTTTGCTCCAAAATAAATGACTCTGCATTTCCAGATATTAGATTCAAGCTGCAAGGATTTTGCCCACTTTGAAAATGCATCAAGATCAGACTAGATGGCTAGATGATCAGACTAAGTGGCTACAGCACTTTGAGGATCATGGACTAGACCAATTGTTTTGGAACCATCTGCATACAAGCAAATTTTATTCTCCATGATTTAAGGTGCATTGTTGCTGAAAACATTAAATAAAGTTGGACCCAAAACTGTTCCTTGGGGAACTCCACTTTTTACATCTGTTGATTCTGAGAAGAGGATTGATCCATTGTCTCCATATACCCTTACCATCTGCTTTCTCTTTGTAAGAAACTGCATTATCCAGTTCACAACATCACCATAGATGTCAATTGCCAAGAGTTTAGTCTCCTGTGGCAAAATTTATTGAATGTTTTGGCTAGATCCAGCAATAAATATGTCAACACAAGATCCCTCATCCATAAGTTTTGAAACATGCTTGTATGTGTCAGTGAGGTTGGTGTCAACTGATCAATTGGGATGAAATCCCAATTGATCAGTGAATCAACATGAAATGTTCATTAATTGATAGTAGATTGTTAGTATTTAAGTGAACCATAGTGGCTGAATTGACTAAACCTTTGATAATTTTCCAATTGCTGATGTCAGATTAATCAGTAAGACATTTTTTTAGGACAAGATATTTATTTATTTCAAAAAGATCTCTATCACAAGCTTCATTCACAAATCATAAGGCTAATAATCATTAGCTTCATTTCTATTGCCCCCTTTTGTGCACAGGCATGATGTAAGTATCCTTCCAGTCTTGCAGAATATTTTTAGTACTAAGGGACTTTTGGAAAAGTAGAGTGAGAGAATGTAACAACACTGCATATATTTTGTGTAGTAGCCAGGGGTACTCTATCCAGTTCTGTAAATTTATTTGGGTTAATCTTCCTCAGTTGGGTTTCTACATCAGTTTTGGTTATATTTATAGGCACCATGCCATTTAAAATTTCATTGATTGGGGGACTTGGAGTTAGAGTATTATCAGGGACAGTAGATACCAAGATGAACTGCTTATTTAATAAATTGGCAATCTCTCTTGGGTCACAGATCTTTGTGCCATATGGTAGAAGTTTTGTAAAAGAATGCCTACTAGGTTTACTAGATGATATGCATCTCCAAATTCCTTGGGGTTAGTTTTTGTAGTAGCTGGTATTATTCCACATATTTTTTGGTTGTTTTTTTTATCAATAATTTTCAATAGCTGCCAATAATATTCTTTTCATAGTTGACCATGACTCTTTTACATACATTTGTTCATTAAAAGACCAATCACATTGTGCCAATTCATGACAATTTAGACTGTAATTGGTGTACACATGTTTCTAAAATTCTGATTTATGTGGATAAAGTCTAATGCTGCAACCTATGACAATGTGATCATTTGCTCTGTATGGTGGTAGGGGATCAATGCTCAGTATAGGCTATATTCTTGGTCCTTTACTAGCAGAAGATCAAGCAATGAAGGGTTTTGACCTTCTATATATCTTGTCAGGAAGCTAACTGCCTGATACAGAGAAGTATCAGAAACTACTCTTGAGTTTCCTTCTCAGTAGTAGTCTTCATGCAGGATTGCCAATAGACACATTTCAAGCCTTATTAGAAGAGGGTTGTTACCCATTTATGAAAGCAGCAGTTAGGAATTTGGGCATAGGCCTAGAACTGAGGTTGTTGAGAAAGAATCAAGTTAAGAAAACAATTCTTACTTTATAATTTGTAGAATGATTGTAGCATATTTTGAATGTAATTTGGCTATATTTTACCACCCCCTAACATAACATGTAAATCCCATAATGTTCTCCATTTCTTGATTTTTTCAGTGTTGATTCAATTTGGTAGATGATTCAGTGTTGACTGGTAGATAAGTTGAAACAAGAGTGATACATGGCAAAATGCATGGGAAATATATAATTTGGACTATGCATTTGCAAATTGGGGTGGGGGTTGGGGGTAAAGTATAGTGGAATCAGAGTCAAAATGTGTTACCTATAATAAATCTGCATATTATGAAGAAAGGATGGTTTTTTTTTAACACGTTTCCATCTCAACAGCCCTTTAGGTGCGTGTGTGTGTGTGGGGGGGTGATCTTCTCCACACGTCTGCTGGAATTGGAGAAATCTCTAATGCCACCAGAGTAGCCTGGCAGTACTTCAAGAATCAGAGTAACTTCCATGGATTCCATGAACACACCATGGATTTTTACATGTCCTGTCTCTGGTGTTTTGCAAGACTGTTAAGGTTCTGACGAGAGTACTTTCCCCATGGTATAAAAGTTCCACACTACTTCATTCCCACCATTCATTTCTTTTTTTAAAGCAAACTCAGAGAGTTTTGCTTAAAAAAAAGAAGAAAAAATTGTTCATAACAGAACTGGTATTCACAAAGTCTATTAGAATCGCTATTGCTTGTAGGCTAGTCATATATTTCAAGGCACTTTGGCCAACTACTGTCTTGCATGAATAGAATATGAACCTTTTATTAAATAGAAACTAAAGAAATCATACTGCACGTTTTATAAGTAAATACTTTAAATTCATTTGTCTTGATCTAAAGAAAAATCAGATGACTTGTTTAAGCATTAGACAATTTTCAATTATGGCCACAGACAGACAATTAACAAGAAATAGATTTCAATCAGCCAACTACCATCTAGAATATCATTTGTAAACAGTGTAATATTCCTAGGATCTTGTGCTTAATTGAAACCAAAACGAATGAGAAACTTCAATGGCATCAATTGAAAGGGAAGAGGCATGTAACCCCCTGTATTTTGATAAATACCCTTTGGGGATTAGTTTCATTAAAAGAATCCTTTTTGGTATTTCCATTTAAAAAACAACAAATTCACCTCCCCCCTCCCCATAGATTTTGAAAAATACATCCTGGTCCACCTAAATTTATGTGAATTGACATCACTGGAAAACTGAGGAAATTTAGAAAAGCTATTAGGACCACTTCTTCCTTATTTTCTATTATATTTAAAAGAATGCTGACTGCTGACCAAAGAAGTTTTGTTTTAATTTCTTTGAGACAGGAAACATTACCGAGACTGATAGGTAAATGTCTCTCGAATTTCTGTAAGGAAAGCTTGACTTCTAGATAATTTTTAACTTTTAATTTCCCCTCGTTTTCTTTAAAAATTTATTGGCTGTTATGGCACCATCTCATTGCACCTGATTATTTCCAGTAGCATATTTTGCTGTTAATCAATGCAGCAATTTTGCTGATATTAAAAGATGGTAGCAAGATCAATTACAGATGGTTAAAGATGCAGCACTATTTTGAGTGACATTATTTTTTAGTTAATTTATACAACATTGTTTCAGACATAAAATATGGATGATGAAGATATCCCTCCTCTTCTTGTTGAAACATCTGGTGCCAACATGTTAACGGAATCAAAAGCTGTCCCAATCAGTATCATAACTGGTCAACTTGGGTCAGGAAAAACAACTTTTTTGAATTATGTCCTGTCTGAAAAACATGGGAAAAGAATTGCTGTTATATTGAATGAGTTTGGTGAAGGTATTCTTATTTACTAGTAAATTGCTGTTTTATGCATAATTTCTACTTTTAACTTTCTTATACCTGCTTTTGTCTGATTTCCTTTCTTTTTAAACTATGTTGTCTTGGATCAATTTGATTGGTTTAGTATTGAAATTTTTTCTAGTTCTCTGGAACCGGGATATTTCATTGTTGTATTTTCAAAATATATAATGCAAAGAGAAATCACCAATGCGACAGGTAAATGACAACTTATACTTATTGACGACATGACTGCCTGTCCATGGATTATTCTTTATGGTTGATTGTGTATGGCTATGCTGTTTGACCTATGTGATTGTATGGATGAGTAGGGTTAAGGCCTCATTCAAGTGCTGGTCTATATTAATCACTAATTTAGGAAAACAGTCTTCCTTTTCTCCTTCTGTCTCTTTTTTTTTTTTTTTTTTTTTTTGTGTTTGTGCTGTTGCGTTGGTGATTTCTCTTTTCATGATATATATATATATATATATATATATATATATATATATATATATATATATATATATATATATATATATATATATATATATATATAGCATATATTCTTGTGTTGCTTCATAATACCATTGCCCTCCCATATGTACTGTATATAGCACCTTTTTGGAATTATTTGTCCTCCGCCCAGTGTACAAAAGTAAGAGTTCTGTTTTTTTGATTCGCGAAGTTCTTTCTGAGACTTCCTCCATGGACAAGGAACTCGTATATCATGTTTAATTACAGAGTATCTGATCCAGCAGTTTTCATTAACCGGGTCGTAGAGAATTTCCTGGAAAAGGCTAAGGGAAGGACAAACCCGTAACTAGCTATCATGTGTCAGTAGTTTTGTTAGTGTACATAGTGTATGTTCACTTATAGTTATGTTCGTAGTGTGATTTTCTTTTCTTTTTCTATTTGTACTCCAATGTAATTCCAGTGAATTTTCGGGCAATAAAAGTACTTACTTACTTACTAGAACTAACTATGGAGACTTTGGGCCCGGGATGGGCTGCTCTGACCAGATATTCAGCTTAATACAGATTCTAGAGCATAGATTTTAACATCAACAAGAGACTATCCAGGTGCTCATTGACTTCATTACTGCTTTTGACATGGTGGGACGCCATATGGGCCGCCATGAGAGAAGACGGCGCACCTGACGCGCTAATCTGAGTGATCCAGACATACCATGCAGGTACAAAAGCTCGCGTTAGAACCAATGGAAGTCTCTCTTCACTTTTTGATATTGAGTTGTGGTTAAGTCAAGGATGCATTCTGTCCCCGATCTTGTTTAACTTTGTAATAGACTGAATTCTAAAAGAAATGGAGCGGTATCAATTCATTACAATAAGCCTTTCCCTGTCAGTAACGGATCGAGATTATGCCAGCGATGTTATTCTACTTGTCGAGTCCATCCAATAAGCCCAATTAATGTTTGACGACCTATATAGTAAGGGCAATTTCGTTGGTCTTCAAATGAATCAGCAGAAAACAAATACGATGAGGACAAGCCGCTTTGGAGACGAACCTGTCCAGCTCGACGAAAATCCCATTGAAGAAGTTGACTTTTTTCAAATACCTTGTTGGACCACTACAGTAGCAGCATAGAGTAAATCCAAGCGCACTTTTGCCTGGGTGGTTTTTCACCGTCTGAGGAAACTCCTATGGAGCAAACACCAGATTACATTAAAGACAAAATTGCAGATATGTGATGTGATGGTGGTGTCGGTACTACTGTATGGCTGCTAGATCTGGCCCCCAAAACTTTAGAAGCCCTGGATCTGAATGCCTTGAATCATAAATGCCTTTGGTATATCCTGAAGATAAGGTGATACACGAAAATTAGCAACGATATCATCTGGGTTGAAACTAGAAACCGGCCTCCCATACTAAATCTCATCAAATGTAAACATCTCCGATGGTTTGACCATGTACTGCGACACCCTGACGACGCGATATCAAAGCAGTGCCTGGAATATCTCTCGCTCCCATTGCAGAGGGGAAATAAGGCGAAACAACATTTTGAAGATCTCTCCAACATTATTTGTAGCCTTTAAAAGAAAAGAAATAAAAGTTGATGAATCGTCAAAGTATGAATTTTTTTTCGGAAAAACGGAGCAGAATTTTCTTTTAAAAATTCAGGAAAAGGCAGTTCGTAAATTATTCTACCATACCTGATTTGGACGCTAAAAATTGGCAGAAAGTATCGTTCGAATGATTTGACAGCTTTGGGGGATTACAGTTGTGCTACGCGCCTTAATTAGAACCTAGTCGACACAAGGGGGCGCATTATTTAAACTTTTTGAATTGAGAAAACTTTGCTCAACAATTAGCAAGAGATTGTATGTTTACTTTATTTTGAACTAACCTCTCGTTAGCTTTTCTAACTGCTGACAAATTTAGAAATTTTTACTAAAATTGCTTTAGGAATCCCTGGTAATTTTAGGAAAATTTGCTGAGTGGTCCTTTGTGTTTGAGATATTCAGCCGAAGCTGAGACTCGCAAAACACAGCTTTGGGGTTATTTACAAAGTATGTAAATATATATACATACATATATATATATATATATATATATATATATATATATATATATATATATATATATATATATATATCTCCTTTTGTCTTTTATTTTATTTATTTTTTATTTTTTTTAATGTGTTTGTGCTTTTGCATTGGTGATTTCTCTTTTCATTATATGTTTTGAAAATACAACAATGAAATATCCCGCTAGGTCCGGCTATTGTAGTGAATAAATATATTCTATTATATGAAATAAGAATGTGAATGACATAAGGCTAAGGATTACATAATGGTGAGAATCACAGAATTTCTAATGAGGATTATACATTACGTAGAATGGAAATAGAAAATGTTATTCACCTTATATACAATACCGAGCAGTTTGTGCTGCTATTACTTGTGTATGTCTCTTAAGGCAATTCGATGCGTTCAAAATCGTTTTGCGAGTCTCAGCGTCGGCTGAATATCTCAAACACAAAGGACCACTCAGCAAATTTTCCTAAAATTACCGGGGATTCCTAAAGCAATTTTAGTAAAAATTTCTAAATTTGTCAACTGTTAGAAAAGCTAACGAGAGGTTAGTTCAAAATAAAGTAAACATACAATCTCTTGCTAATTGTTGAGCAAAGTTTTTTCAATTCAAAAAGTTTAAATAATGCGCCCCCTTGTGTCGACTAGGTTCTAATTAAGGCGCGTAGCACAACTGTAATCCCCCAAAGCTGTCAAATCATTCGAATGATACTTTCTGCCAATTTTTAACGTCCAAATCAGGTATGGTACAATAATTTTACGAACTGCCTTTTCCTGAATTTTTAAAAGAAAATTCTGCTCCGTTTTTCCGAAAAAAAAATTCATACTTCGATGATTCATTAAATCTTAATCTCTATGTTGGGCGCAAAATAGGAAAATTTAAATGGTTTTCTATGATCTTTGGGAAAGTGGGCGTTGACTTTTAGTTTTCTGTCGTTTGTTCACATATCTTATCCAAGCTCTATAAGCTGTGGCAACACAAACTATGGCAAACTGAGATCTACAAGTTTGGCCGCACAAACTAAAAAAAACTTGTAATGGACGAGATAGGACGATTCTTTAAGTCACTGCCGTCTTCCCAATAAGTCGTCTTCCCAGTAAGTCATTCCTCCCAAATGGTTGACATAAATTCATTTTTGTAGGTAGCGCTGGTGAAAGGGCTTTATCCTACACTTTGGATGGTAAGTCTTCTGAAGAATGGCTTGAGCTGCGAAATGGGTGCCTCTGCTGTTCAGTAAAGTATTATTTTTGTTTTTAAGTAATTTAATTCTTTTGTTTTTAAGTTTTTGATTAAATTTGGACTTTAATTCATTTCATTTTGATATTCTAATGGTATTGCATTTTAACTATACCAACTAACGTTCGAAGACCTAAAACCAGAAAGCACCGTAGAAGTTGCAGAGTCCAATGATTCTAAGAATCGCCGAATCACAGAATATTATTGGTATTAGTGATGCAGAGTTTAGGGTAGTTGTGACTAGCTGGGTAGATGTGCCATATAATTGAAGTAAGGTTCAGCATCAATTTACTCCAACTCTTTTTAAATTTCTAAACACTCCTTTTTCACCTGGTTTCTGAATTTTCGCCGAAACCAAAATCACTTTAAAGAAAATTCAAAGAGTGCAATTTTGCCTTTTCTCAAAACCATGCCTTTTCAGGCTTTTGAAAGTATTTTACACTACATGCATGTATCAAAAGTGATTTGCTTGAGAAATTCCATAGGATTTGATGAGAACAAAGTATTAATCTTTAAGAAAGCACAGTCTTTTTTCTTAAATTTTTTCTTCTTCGCCTATTATCAAAAATGGATCACTATAACAAGTACAGTGAAAATTGAATCTGATTGTATGAATAGGCTAAGTAGAAATCGGGAGTCGAGTTTTTAACCAAAAATACGTTCATATGCAATTTTGGGTAGTAGCAGGTCCCAAAGTAAAAAAACAAAATGTTTGTGAGAAATAATAAAAAAAGCTAAAAATATGTAATGTCAAACAGTTTGAGAAAATATAGCTTTCCTTTGAAGGTCTAGTTGTCTCTTGTAATCAACAAATTGTTAGTGTTTTATTTTTACGGATAAGAGGTGTTGTCAAATAAAGTAACAAGTGTCGATTATTTATTTTTCACTTTTAAACATGGCAACATTGACAACATGTGGTAATGATGTAAAAGCTTCCTAATTGAAAAAAAGAAGAAATAATCTTATGAAATTGCAGTTGTCAGGTATGAATAGACCTAAGATGGGTCCAGGGAGCAAGAAATATTATTATTTGGATGTTCCTTGGTACTTCTACTGTACCAATTAAAAATCTAAATTATGTTTTAAATCATGAAAAACATTAAGAATCAGAAAGTACCGCATAAGTTATAGAGTTCAGTGATACAAAATCTGACTGAATATCAGTAGTGATGACAGTGATGTAATGACAAAGAGTTTAGTCTTATAGCAACTAGCTGGGTAGCATTCCCATATAATTGAAATGATTTTCAGTTTCACTTTGATTCAGTTCTTTTACTAAATTTCTAAAGATTCCTTTTTTGCATGTTTTGGATAGTTGGTCGAAACGAAAATGACCCTTGTGAGTTTTTGTAGTATAATTATGCTTCTTCTCAAAGAACCAAGGACTAGTAGGAGAAAAGTAAGTTTTGACCAGGAAAAAATTGGTACAGAAATGGTTTCTTCACCATCCGGACCGGAAAAAAATGCTTAACAACATATCAAAAATCTAAATCTCTAGCTCGATGCGAAATTGTTTTTTTTTTAATGTTTTTTATTTATTTTCTCAAAAACCGGGAAAAAAATTAAAAACGTAAACTATAATGTTTTGCACATCTTTTTAGATCAGCTTTTGGCTCTGAATTCATTTCTGATACTCATTTCGTTACCTGACCAAAAGAAAAATATTTATCAGCAAAAAAAAAAAATGGGGAAAAAAACTGTGTCTTTGGGGAAAAAAACTCTTACCAGCGTTGTAGTCTATTTCGCTATGTAAACGAAAGGCTTAGAAAAAAAAAGACTAAACAACAATAAACAGGAATGACGAAACACCTCAGCGCCAAACACATTGAGACAAGGTAGGTTCTAACTTAATGTGTTCAGAGAAAAGCTTTTATCTTATTTTTCAAATATATAAAAATTGCACATCATCAAAATATAGGAATTAGATTTTTCATCATCACAGTTAACTGTTATTTTTCTTCACTAAGTTCTTCTTCTTGAAACTTCGAATTGTTGCACGAGCTTCCCTTACAGGTACGGCAGGCTATAGTACACTCAAGTCCGTTTTTCTTACAGGTACACTTTTCACTATCACAGCCGTCAATACGACACGAGCATTTGATAATTTTTAGCAACTGAGACGGAGCGGCAGGGAGATCTGTTTTTATTGGCGCAAAAACTTCGTTATCCTGCAGTTTCCATCCCAGGCGTAAAGGGTCTACTGGGTTCCCGAGCCAGATTTGAACTTGGCAGTAGACACGTAGCGAGTGATACTTCGCTGCTGCCTGAGTCGGTGGCAGTTCTTGTGGATGCACGAAAGTGGTGGCAGTGCTCACTTTTCTGTGAAAGATTAGCTTTATGGCAGTGTCCAGGTTCGAAACATCAGGGCAACCGTACAGTATCAACAATGCTCGCTCTCCTGCTGCCACAATATCGTCAAGCGATGCGAGCTTGTCGCCAAATATAGCAGCGCTGTCCCTGAAACTCTTGTTGGAAAGTAGCAGCTGAACGGCTTTGCCCTTTCCTATTCCGTAAAGGTGAGAGGTTGTGTCACAACCCAGCACGGCATGACAGAACGGTATCAGATTGCTGACATCTGTTCCTAGCTTCTGCTTCATCTCACTAATATCCCAAGCTGAACTAGTACCGCCAAACTTAGCTTCAGGTGAGAAATATAAACGCCCGGAACGCGAATCTGATCGACTGATCAGAAGAACCAAGATGTCAGTATCATCAGCAACCACGATTGTGTCTGTAAGACTAGCAGCTTCTACGGCTTTTTCTACAATCAGAACGTCGGCGTCTCCTTCCGAGTGGAAAATTCGGAAACCAACGGCTTCCAAATGGTTGCCGAGCAGCTTCAGGAAACGTCCTTTGTTTGTCTTACATGAAAGAAACTCTTCTTTCTTCATGCAGAGGGTCATCTCTTCGGTGAAAAAGACTTGGTGGCCAACCATTCTTGCTCGACGTAAATGGGTAGCATCTTTGATTGCTGGACCACCTTCATATCCGTCAAACACAACGATCGCACTAGGGTACCTTTCTTGTACATAATGGACGTATGAAGCAAAGATGACCTTGAAGGTTGACCCTACCTTCCATGGAACTCGATGTAGACATTCGTCGTGTCGGACTTGAGGATCTTCATAGACTTCCACCAGAGCGGCTGGTCAAATGTGAGAACGGGTGTGAATCCGTAGGTTCTGCCTTGCGAAGCTACAAAGCGCAAGGTTGAGTAAAGGCAGGATTCGTTGCTAGACGGGAGGTCAATCATGGGCAAAAACAAGACGCTTGCCTTGCTGTGAAGGTTTCCCGTTTCATGATGTATTTGGTTAGAGAAAACTGACTGCATGAATCCATTCCAGCTCGGCCTTGGGACATTCAGGAACCCGGTAGCTAACCAGAGCTGATCGAGTGAGGCATACGGGTCGTTGACATTTTGCCAGGGATCTTCTCATATTGCACCTTTGAAAGCACTGTCTCACTTAAGCGGTAAGGGTAGATGGGAATTTTTCCTTTTTGGGCTACTTCATCTAATGAAACTTCAACTCTCGGAATGGGCGATCGACTGTTAATGAGAGGAGGCGTGACTGTTGCTAGCAGAGCCATCCCATGGAAAGTGTTTCTTCCGTCCATCGTGCAAACATCGTGATCTGCATTATCAGCTACATGCTGCACAGCATGTGCGGAGGTAACTCCTGCAAGGCTAGATTCATCATGGACTGATGCACAGCGTTTAAATTTCTGGACTTCAGCATAGGAGGAGCAGAATCCATGGCTGTGTAAAGTGTCAATAAGAAATCTGGACTTGAAATGGTGATCCAGTTGCACTGCTAAGCCTAGTTGCAGTGGACAAATGAGGGCATGCGGGCGAGCTGCTTGAACGATGGAATTGCCAATGGCAAGCACTTTGAAGGAAATATCGGTTCCAACGAATATTTCATCTAAGAACACCATTCGGCTATCAGGTAGAGAGCCTTCCAGCTGTTCTTCAGAAGAAATCTGCTTTGCGGTCATATATGATTCCTTCTGTGCTGGCAGTCCTTTGATATCACTTTTGACAATCTTTGCTGCTGCTCTAATAAGCTTGATTTTCTCACTCTATTCGTTATCGGTTTTGTCCAAGTAATAAAAATTCTGGAGTATCGCTGGTGCTTTTTCTTTGAATGTCACCACGTCAGCCTTACCGTCAATAGTTGCAAATACTAGCTGGTCACTGAAATATTCCAGAAGCCTGCTCTTTAAGTACTTGTTACAGTACGGTTCAAGGTCTGTCCCATTCAAAAGCTCTCCCATTTTATCCACAAGTTTACTGACTGTATACTGTTCTTCGTCATTTTCTTCGAAAAAAGTAGCCAGCTTCAAAAACGCCTGATATCTTTCATCGTGACCTGGCCTCCCCCTTTTTGGACGTTTTTTTATCTGGCTCAGTATCTTCGAGTATTCCAAAAAGTTCTTGCGTCGCAAATCTGGCTGGAAGGCTCTTATTTAATCGAAACATAGAAGAACAGGCTGCGTGATCAATGGCGTCAACTGCGTGCAGGTCTGACACTGCACATATTCGGCGGAAAACGTTATTTGACCGATCAGCATCACGGCTTTTGCACACTGCCTTCACACTCTCTTCAAAGTCTTTAGTCTGAACCTTGTACCACTCGTGTCCTTTTCTGTGGGTAGTGTGGAGATTTATCCTTGTAGTGCAGAAAAAGCAACACTCTTGGAAGTTGAAACTTGGGGTCCGTGATCGGAGTACCACTTTTTTTGCTTCCGTCTTTTCTTGCAAGGTTCGTCGTCTCTCATTCTCAATTTTCGACAGGTATATTTTGTTTGTGAAAGTCTTTCTGCAAGCAAGATGGACTTGGTTCCCTGCCTCGACAGAGATGCTGGTACCTCTCGTTTTGCTAGCTTCATTGATCGCCGTAGCTCCTTTTTCTGCCAGTACCGACGATTCTGAGGTGTCTATTGAACGTTCACAAAGGGGACATAAAACTGCGGTCTCAGCCATCTAAAAAAGAGAACTGGGAATAAGTGAGCTGTCGGTGAATGTTACAACGAAAACCCTCATTCTGAACCGAAAAATTCGTGCTCCTCTTCGAAAAATACCCCGTGATCGTGTGTCGCTTGATTTTTTTTTTTTTTTTACTTCATACAAAAACAAAAACAAAACATAAAAAAGAATTAAATGATTAAACGTGATGTTTCTGTCTAATAAAAGAGCACAAAAACAATCGTTTCTTAAAAGGGAAGCCATCAATAAACTACTTTTCTTTTCACGGTTCCTCATTCTCGGATTCTGGAAATATCTAAACAATAGGCGCCAAAAACGTGAAAAAAGGGAATTTCGCAACGGGATGGAGATTTAGATTTTTGATATGTTGTAGAGCTCTCTTTTCTGAACACAGTGGTGCAAAAATAATTTCTGTACCAATTTTGTCCTGGTTCGACCATTTTTTTCCGTATCTTTCCCCTACTAGACAGTCAAAATCCAATATGATCGTTTGGATTGGTTAATTCGAAACTTACAATATCATATGTATATTAAAAAATAAGGAAAAATTGTCAATTCAGATATTAGGGAAAAAGACCTCAATATCCAGTTAACGCCTATAGTTTTTGGTATTTGCGGGTGCCAAAGTTAAAAAAAGAACATGGAGTTAAAAATCAGAAAAAAACGCTAAAAACACATGACTTCAAATAACTTAAGACCGTGTACCTTTCCTTGGAAGGTTTAGTTGTTTTTGGGAATCAACAAATTACGAATTTTTAAACGTTTACGGGCTATTATTTCAATATATGAATTTTTCACGACTCAACGTGACAACGCTGAAGAAAATGTCATGCTGCCCTAAAAGCTTCAAAGTTTTGAAACAACCAAAAGAAAATTTGAGGAAATTGCGGATTTCAGGCATGGATATACCTATGGTGGGTGAAAAAAAATTTAATGTCCTTGGTACTTAAAAAACGGTGCTATTTTTTATATCTTGAAAGAATTTTTCTCTAAATGTCTTGCATGAAAAGTGTAGTTTTCACCAGGCTGCTGTGTGAAAGCTAAAAATGTAAGACAGATTGAATGGTTTGTGTTTCACCATCGGATGAAGATTTTCAGTCTGAATTTGTCTTCTTCGTCTGTAAGTAACAATCGCCTTTAATTTAATGTACCAAGGACAACGAAAGTGAAGTCTGATTGTTTGAATTGATTAAGGGGAAAATTACTCAAATATATATATCTTAAAAATTAGAAAAATTAGGAATCCAATTTTTGTGAGAAAAACCTCCATATCCATTTATGTAGTCTTTAGTAGTAGTAGGGACTAAATTAAAAAAAAAAAAAAAAAAAAACAGAACAGAAACACGGGTGAAAATTTGGCAAAAATAAGCTAAAATCATAAGGTACCAAACAGCTTGAGAATGTCTAGCTGTCCTTTTTTTTTTTTTTTTTATTTATTTATTTTTTTTTTTTTTTATAGGAAGAGAGGGTTTATTAGTCAACAATAAACATAATAAAACCCAAGCAAATCTTGTTTAGGTAAACAATCACCATACTAGGCCTACGTATAAACAAACTTATGAAAGGTGACGGAATTAGCCACTAAGAACAAAACTTTAAATGTGAATTTGTCTTTGGGAATTAACATATTGAATGTTTGAATTTATCCGGACGAGAAGTGCTGTTAAAATTAAAGTAATTAGTTTTGCTTATTTATTATCACGGTTAAACGTGACAACACTGAGAAAAATGGAGTACTGCCTTCAAAACTTCGTAATTTTGTGGGTTATTTATTTGTAATTCAGTAATTCAGTGGGTTATTTTCCTGCTGTGATTTCTATTGGCTTTTTGTAAGATGTAAAAAGAAAAAAAATTGCTCAGTAAAAACAAACCTCCTTGTCAGGAGTTATTTGTCAAGGTCATTTGTTACGGCTCTCTTTCAAGGGCCATATTTTGAAAAAATTTGAAAATAGTAATCAGTAAAAACACCTCTTTGGCAAGAGCTATTTTTCAAAACAAATTGTTAGGGCCCTTTGTTAAGAGTCATGAAAAACGAACGAAAATATTGCTCAGTAAAAACCCACTTTTTTAAGACTTATTTGTCAAAGCCATCTGTTATGGCCCTTTTTAAAGGGCCATAAATAAAAAAAAACACGAACATATCGCTCAGTAAAAAAAACTCTATGGCAGCATGAAAAATTTGTTTTTTTCTTCACATCCAGTTTTTTGGATCTGGCTAAGGGCCTTTTAAGTTCTAGAAATTTTTTTTATTCTTCTCGGCTAAGAAGAATGAGAATATTTTTTTAAGAATTAAGATTTTATATTAAATAGTAAAAAAGAACGAACTCAAGCCCATAATAACCGAAATATTAAAATAAATCAGCATAAGCAAATTAACGCAATACACTTAGCTTGACGAGATAGTATAATATATCGCAGACGAAAACGATAAAGTATCCTTGCTGCTAAAAAACAACTTACTATTTTAAATTTGCGAAGCCTTGAATATTGAAAAGGCTAGTGCACTTGATATTTTTGACCTTGATGAGAAAACACATTTATAACAAAAAATCCCTTCCGAAAATTAAGAAGTTGAATTTAAGTTTCCTCAGATGTGGGATTCGAATAATTATTTAATAATAAATATTCGTTAATTATTTTTGTAAAAAATAAAAATTGTTGACTTATTGTTAAATATTACTTCTTAACATGTCCGTTTGGTCCGACCTTACAATAAGCTGAAATCTGAGGCACAGAAAAAAAGACAGAGGACAAATTCTAATTACCACTCCAGTTCCGCTGTTAAATAAAAAAGAAGTTTTCTCAACTAATTGTAAGGAGCAACGTTAAATCGGAAAACAAACAGAAATTATTACATATATGAGAGGGGTTATCTCCTCCTCAACACATCGCTCTTCGCGCCAATTCTTTTTTAGTGCTGTTAAAAAAGCTTCTTATGGTTCTAACTAAATGATCATTATGTTTTAGGAGTAGTTCTAAAGGAATTGGAAGAAAAATCCAAGTTTGATTGGAAGTGTGGTTCGTTGTCTCATTTGTTCTTGAACTAGGGTTTTTGTGGCCTAAAAATTTATTGAACTATTTATTGAGTCTTATAATTTATAATGCAAATTACAATGCAAATAACAATAATAATAATTTATTTTTAACCTATTGTACAGTACATGTAAATGGTGGAGTAACAAAAAAAGAACAATAAAAAAAGAACAACAAAACTAAAAATAATCACTAATAAACCAGCACCTAAATGACAAATAAGTCTTGTTATTATTATTACAATATTCTATTGACTTTAGAATAGAATTGATTTCTATATTGAAATTATTGAATTTTTTTTTTATTGAATTTATTTGTTGAACTTATTTATTGAATTTATTTTTAGAGACAGTGGAGTTGCAGCAATTGAAAGCTTGATGAAAAAGCGTGGAAAATTTGACTATATTCTTATTGAAACGAGTGGTATAGCTGACCCTGGTCCTATTGCATCTATATTCTGGCTAGACAAAGAACTCGAAAGTGATGTTTTTCTAGACGGTAAAACGAGTGAATTTCTTAAAATTGATGGTAGCATTTGAAAAAAAATCAAATAGTTAATTTAATTTAATAAAACGTGAATCCAAAAAGGGAGGGACTGCTTTTTTTATTGGTGGGATAAGATGGACTGGAATGAGGGCATATTCTTACCTTACGCAAAAATGAAACACTCAACTAGGTGGAAAATGTCATCTCTACTGTTATGTCTTTTGTGATCTCTACTTGTCTCATTACTTCTGTCCCATTGTTTCATGTTTTGCTATCTTATTACTCCATTTTTTTGTGTTTGTAATTTTCACTTATCTCATTGCACATTTTTATCGTATTATTCCACTTATCTGATTGCTTTTAGCTCATATTCAAACTTTTTTTTGGTCTCATTACTCCACTTCTTTTGTTGTTATCACCGCTTATCTCATTGCTTCAACTTCGTGACTCTGTATTTTTATCTTATTACTCCACTCTTTTTTGTCTTTTGTGATCTCCATTTATCTCATTACTTTTGTCCCATAGCTCCACATTCGTTTGCATTGCTCACCTTTTTTTTTATCTCTTTACTCTACTTTTACTATTGCTATTAGTAACAACTCACCGCAGCGCCAAGTTGTCTGAGGTCAACACAGCTACGCACGCTTTTCCTTCATCTTAATCTGTGTAAAGCCTCTTTACATCCTCCCAGGAAGTTCTCATTTTCCTTAAATTTTTCCTTAACATCTTCCCACCCCAATCGAGGACGACCTGCTTTTCGTTTATCCCGTGGACCTTTGGCCGAAAAGGATCCTTCATCTGTAGAACGTGCCTTAGCTATCTCGACTTTTCTTTCACTATAGCCCTAGAACCCGGGATTGAACCACACTTTTCATATAGCCTACTGTTTGAGATACCGTCAGTCAGTCGGGTACCCAAAACGGTCCATGGACAATTTCTCTGGAAAACATCTGGTAAATATTCCTCTTTTTTTCGGAGCGCCCATGCTTTTTTTCGGAGCGCCCATGCTTCAGAACCATACTTGACCACTATCACCACTGTATCTTCCAATTTTCTAATTTGGTTTGCAGACTTATCCTCCTATTTTTCCACACTTTTTTCAACTGCAAAAAATTACCCTGGGCATTGGCTATTCTACTTTTGACATCCACTGCACTAATAAGTCCTTACTAATAATACTACCTAGATAAGTGAAGCTGTCCACTTGATAGATCTTTTCGTTACCCAACGTAACCTTTCAACTTCACTGAATCTTAGACTTAGCGACCTAGTCTTCTTAACATTAATTTTCAAACTTATTGTTGCGGCCTGAACTCGCAAAACCTCTGAAAAAGTTCATTCATTTTGCTAACACTTTCATCTAGGATACTTAAATCATTAGCATAACCTAGGTCCAGGAAAGTTTTACTTCCCTATTTGATTCTGTGTTCTCCCATTGCCTTTCCTGTGCTCTTTAAGACAAAGTCAATGAAAATGATCCATATAAATGGGGATAGAACGTCAACCTGCTTAAATCCTGATTTAATACAGAACTTGCTACTAACCTCATTTCCTACCTTAACCGTAGCAGTGTTATTCTCGTACATAGCACTATTTACTTTAATGTATTTGTCTGGTATACCATACAGGGATAAGACCTTCGTTAAAGTCCTTTTATCAGCTGAATCAAACGCTTGCTTATCATCTATAAAGTTGAGGACTAAAGATGTTTGATGACTCAGGCACTTCTCAATTATTAATCTAAGAGTGGAAATTTCATCGACACATCCTCTATTCTTTCTGAAACAGCATCGTTCTTCTCTTAAAACCTTGTCTACACTACCTCCAAGTCTAAAAAGTATCGTCATGCTAAGTAAGTTACTACTTATAGAAACTAGGATAATACTTCTATAATTATCAAACCCACTCTAATAACCTTTCTTATATAGGGGTTTAATTAGGATCTTCTTAAGATCGCTAGATACTTTTGTTTTTCTTTCTAAAATCATATTCATAATCTTCAGTAGCTTATTTCTAACCTCATAACCACCATATTTAAGAAACTCATTTACTACATTATCAGCACCTGGGGCCTTATTATGTTTTAATCCTTTAAATAATGTCACTAATTCTTCCTTACATAATATACCTTCTTTTACATTCAAGTTGTCACAAACTTTTTCATTCTTCTATATATCTTTTTCTGCAACTCTATCTCGGTTCAGCATATTCTCAAAATGTTCTGCCTATCTCTCTTTAACTCTTTCCTTATCACTATTGTCACCCTATTCCTATCTTTAACTGGGACAAGTCCAGATTGACTGTTCTCTCTCAATTTATTTACGTGCCATTACAATATTTTACTAAGTATTATGGCATCTAGCTGCATCTTTCAGATCTTCTGCAATTTTATCCATGGCCTCCACTTTTCACCTCCTTAGTTCAGATTTTAATGTTTCTCCTCTTTCTTTACATTCCTCTCACTTTGATATTATCTATTGCTCAGATAGTTCTTGTACAAGCCCGTCCTCCTCTCTATGAGACGTAATATCTCTATATTATAGTAATTTTCCTACGTATATTTCTAATTTTCATCCTTAAGACACCATCAGCGACTTCATAAACTATCTGCCTAAAATATTCCATCCATCTTCCACATTGCCAAATTTTAAACTCTCCAGTTTAGTATTCAACTGTTCCTGGAAATTTTCTCTCAAATTCTTATCCTGGAGTTTACTGATATCATAACTTCCCGGGAGGTAGTTACCCTTCTGAAAATTCAGCTTTACAATTAACCCTAGACACTAATAGACGGTGATCTTTACCTTTAACATTAATAACAGCACTCCTATATACCCTAGTTTCTTGTGTTGATCCTTCCACTCTTCGGTATACAGTAACATAATCAATAAAGTTTGCTGACTTACCATCACGTGAATACCATGGTAACCTACGGGCCATTTTATCACCAGACCTCGTATTGGTTATAACTAGATTGTTATACTTACAAAATTGTAGCAGTCTGTAGTAATTACTGTTTTCTTTTCCTTCACCAAATTTGCCTAGGCTAGGATACCATCTATTCCTATTTTTACCGACTTGAGTGTTAAAATTTCCTAATAAAAACACTACGTTTTTACCTGGGACCCCATCTATTTGGTCCTATAGCTGTAAGTGGAATTCATCTGAGTTACTACTATATCCGTCAGTCCGTTCTGCAGGGGTGTATGCCACTATAACTGATACACTGCACTTTTAGTCGTAAAATGAATGAATGGCATTCTATTATTAATACCTTCCCAACCTAAACAAGACTAGCAGCTTCCTTATTTATCATGAGTCTATCTCCCTTTCAATGTACCCCATCCTTCCTGCCTGAGTGAATAAATTCTGTGTCACCTACTTTCATGCTTCCTACCCGTTGGATATGTGTTTCTAAACTCCTAAGAAGTCCAGTTTGAATCGTCTGAATTTGTCAGTGAAAACATTGGTTCGATAGTTATTTTTCAACGTCGTAATATTTCAAGTTCTAATTTTCGTGTTCTTTAAATCATTGAAATTGTTTTTGCCACAGGAAAAAAAATGATCCCGGATACCAGTGCAGGATGAAGATCAAAATACCTTCTCAAGTCTACACTGAAGCGCTTAAGCCGGCTTGGAACCGGACAGCAAGAAGTCCCTGGGACCTCCAGTATGAATGGAGGCTTTTTGCAATCCTGGGTCCATCTTTGTCACAACTTGGTTTTCAAAACTTGGCGATGCTCTTCTATCAACAAGAGTCGAAACCCTGCACAGATACTCTCAAGATTATTATCTCTGACTCATTATACATTCATGCCTGCATATATTACGCTACTAAGGGAAGGCAACCCATAGTAGATAAATTAGCTAGGACGGGGTTCTTCAGCCCAAAAACGCCTGCTAAAACAAAGCAAACACAGAAGAATTATCCATTAATCGGAATCCAGTCCAAATGCTGTATCGTTTGCTAGGCTATAATTTCCTCAAGGGGCGCCACTCCTCAAGTTTACTAGGTAGTGTGTTAGGCATAACCTTGCTCGGCGTGAAGCTTAGCGATGTTTGTGATGCTCACCCCTTCGAGATGCTCTAGCGGATTTCCTTTATTACTTTTGGGGTGGAGGGCCAAGATCGCCTTCCTAGAACTGTACCACCGCTACAGAAATGTCCAAGCTTAGCGTGCCCCTTGCTCCCACATAGAGTCAGCAGTAAGTTTCAGGAAGGTATATATATATACATAGTGTATATATAGCAGACATCTAACCTTGCTGCGTAATCATTTGTGGTTTGGTTCTTTACAACTCTAAAATATGTTTAAATGGGATTTTTCTTTCTTTTTTCTTTTTGTTATATTTTTGTAAAGCGTTTCTCGCATTTTTCTTTACATGTTCTGTTTAGACTAGTTTTTTTCCCATTGATAAAAGTTGCCGGATGTGAAGTTATTTTTATTTTTGTATTAAATTTATTTTTATTTATAGTGTTTAATTAAGGAATTTTAACTGTTATTAATATACTAGCTGTTGGGGTGGCGCCTCGCGCCACCCCAACATCTAGTTTGTGTCAACTAGTTGGTGTCACCCAACATCTAGTTGGTGTCACCCAACATCTAGTTGGTGTCCTGGTCGTCATTTGTGTCCCGGTGTCCCGGTCTGTAATTTATCTTTGAGTGCCCCAGTCGTCATTTATATCTCGCGGTCGTTATTTGTGTCCCAGTGTCCCAGTCTGTAATTTCTCTTTGAGTGTCCCCTTCGTCATTTATATTCCCTGTGTCCCGGCTTTTAGTTTTCTTTTTCTCCTTAATTTTTCAGTTTTTTTCCTTTTTTTAGATTTTTTTCTTTTCAGTTTTTAGTTTTTCTTTGTTTTTTTATTAGTTTTTAGTTTTTTCTTTTTATTTTTTTGTAGTTTTTACCTTTTTTTATTTTTTTTTTAGTTTTTTTCTTTTTTAGTTTTTAGTTTTTTACCTTTTTTTTGTTTTTTTTTTGTTTTTAGCTTTTTTAGTTTTTTTAGTATTTGCTTTTTAGTTTTTTTTTGTAGTTTTTACCTTTTTTAGTTTTTTCTTCTTTTGTATTAATGCTAAAGCCAAGGTTCAAACCTGGAGCCTCTCGGACCTAGAACCTGAAACATAACGCTTTACCAACTCAGCTACTTCGGCTTGAATACATTCGTTTTGAGCAGCTTCCTCGGGTGTTGCCATTGTAGGTTCTTCAGTCATTTTACAATTAGAAATTTCTCTTTCAACCATCTTCGTACAATTAAAAATTTGTCTTTGAACGATATTCTTAAATACCTGTGTCCTGGTTGTCATTTATATTCTCTGTGTCCCGGTCGTCATTTGTGTCCCGGTATCCCAGTCTGTAATTTCTCTGTGAGTGTCCCGGTCGTCATTTATATTCCCTCTGTCCCGGTCGTCATTTGTGTCCCGGTCTGTAATTTCTCTTTGAGTGTTTTTTCTTTTTAGTTTTTTTACCTTTTTTCTTTTTTCAGGTTTCTTTTTCTTCTTTATTTTTCAGCGTCACTATGAAATACATATCGCCGAACCTTTGTTTTTTTTTAACTAAAATCTGGTAGGCATTGATGACCTTATTCAAGTCAAAATCCCAAACCCAATCATCATCGCTATCATTTTCAGTTTTGATATGTTTTGACTCTTGCTGTCCAGGTGGATTTTCATCTAACTGCGCGGTTTTGCGTTTTTTAGCCGCAAGCCTGTTTTCTTGCTGTTCTTGTGATTCCTCGGCACGCTTTCTTTTCTTACTTTCTCTATCAGCCGTATAAAGTTTTTTGGCATAGACTTTTTGAGCAGCTTCCTCGGCTGTTGCCATTGTAGGTTCTTCAGTCATTTTACAATTAAAGATTTTTTCGTCCACGATCTTCTGACAATTAAAAATTTGTCTTTGAACGACTTTCTTAAATACTTTTAATGACGTCATCGTCATAACAAACATGACGACAACTAACTTCATGACGACATGATGACATGACGTCACTCGACAGACCCACAGACAAACAACTTATTTATATATATATATATATATATATATATATATATATATATATATATATATATATATATATATATAGATAGACTAGCTGTTGGGGTGGCGCTTCGCGCCACCCCAACACCTAGTTGGTGGGGGCGCTTCGCGCCCCCCAAGCCCCCCCCGTGCGCGTAAGTCGTTACGTGCCATATTAGTTACGCGCCATTGTAGTTGTGTCCCTGTGTCCCACCTATGAATATAGATAGATATATATTTATATATATATTTTTAACTACGTAAAACTTGCAAATATACAACATTCTTGGCTGTCCCATTGCCTGTGCATATAAATAGATTGTCAGGTTTACCGACTCTTGAACATGCAACATATAATTGTCCATGGGAAAAACAATCTGTATTGAGATCTATACCTCATTATTCTAATGATTGCCCTTGAGCTTTGTTGATGGTGATTGCTAATCGAACATTCCCTGTGTCCCCGTTGTCATTTATATATCCCCTTGTGCCCCCCGGCGTCCCTGTTGTTGTTGTTTCCCTGTGTCCCGGTCGTCATTTGTGTCCCGGTGTCCCAGTCTGTAATTTCTCTTTGAGTGTCGCGGTCGTCATTTATATTCCCTGTGTCCCAGTGTCCCGGTCGTCATTTGTGTTCCAGTGTCCCGGTCTGTAATTTCTCTTTGAATTTCCTGGTCGTCATTTATATTCCCTGTGTCCCGGTCGTCATTTGTGTCCCGGTGCTCTGTTGATGGTGATTGCTAATCGAACATTCCCTGTGTCCCGGTCGCTTTCTCTTTGAGTGTCCCGGTCGTCATTTATATTCCCTGTGTCCTGGTGTTCCGGTCGTCATTTGTGTCCCGATGTCCCGGTCTGTAATTTCGTCAGTCTACAAACATGACGTCAGTCGACACACAAACATGACGTCACTCGACACACAGACAACTTATTTTTATATATATACTAGCTGTTGGGGTGGCGCTTCGCGCCACCCCAACACCTAGTTGGTGGGGCGCTTCGCACCCCCCCAAGCCCTCCCGCGCGCGTAAGTCGTTACGCGCCATTGTAGTTGTGTCCCTGTGTCCCACCTGTGAATAGAGATAGATATAAATATATGTTTTTAACTGCGTAAAACATGCGAATATACAACATTCTTCGCTGTCCCATTGTCTGTGCATATAAATAGATTGTCAGGTTTACTGACTCTTGAACATGCAACATATAATTGTCCATGGGAAAAACAATCCGTATTCAGATCTATACCTCATTATTCTAATGATGTGTCCCTGTGTCCCGGTCGTCATTTATATTCCCTGTGTCCCGGTCGTCATTTGTGTCCCGGTGTCCCAGCTTGTAATTTCTCTTTGAGTGTCCCGGTCGTCATTTATATTCCCTGTGTCCCGGTGTCCCGGTCGTCATTTGTGTCCCGGTGTCCCGGTCTGTAATTTCTATTCGAACAATCCCTGTGTCCCGGTCGTCATTTATATATCCCGCTTGTGCCCCCGGCGTCCCCGTTGTAGTTGTGTCCCTGTGTCCCGGTCGTCATTTATATTCCCTGTGTCCTGGTCGTGATTTGTGTCCGGGTGTCCCAGTCTGTAATTTCTCTTTGAGGTTCCCGGTCGTCACTTATATTCCCTCTGTCTCGGTCTAATGACGTCACTGTCAAAGCAAAAATGACGACAACTAATTTCATGACGTCAGTCAACACAGAAACATGACGTCACCTGATCCACAGACAGACAGACAGACAACTTATTTTTATATATATAGACTAGCTGTTGGGGTGGCGCTTCGCGCCACCCCAACACCTAGTTGGTGGGGCGCTTCGCGCCCCCCCCAAGCCCCCCCGCGCGCGTAAGTCGTTACGCGCCATATTAGTTACGCGCCATTGTAGTTGTGTCCCTGTGTCCCACCTGTGAATAGAGATAGATATAAATATATGTTTTTAACTACGTAAAACATGCGAATATACAACATTCTTCGCTGTCCCATTGTCTGTGCATATAAATAGATTGTCAGGTTTACTGACTCTTGAACATGCAACATATAATTGTCCATGGGAAAAACAATCCGTATTCAGATCTATACCTCATTATTCTAATGATGTGTCCCTGTGTCCCGGTCGTCATTTATATTCCCTGTGTCCCGGTCGTCATTTGTGTCCCAGTGTCCCAGTTTGTAATTTCTCTTTGAGTGTCCCGGTCGTCATTTATATTCCCTGTGTCCCGGTGTCCCGGTCGTCATTTGTGTCCCGGTGTCCCGGTCTGTAATTTCTATTCGAACAATCCCTGTGTCCCGGTCGTCATTTATATATCCCGCCTGTGCCCCCGGCGTCCCCGTTGTAGTTGTGTCCCTGTGTCCCGGTTATATTCCCTGTGTCCCGGTTGTTATTTGTGTCCCAGTGTCCCAGTCTGTAATTTCTCTTTGAGTGTCCCGGTCGTCATTTATATTCCCTGTGTCCCGGTGTCCCGGTCGTCATTTGTGTCCCGGTGTCCCGGTCTGTAATTTCTATTCGAACAATCCCTGTGTCCCGGTCGTCATTTATATATCCCGCCTGTGCCCCCGGCGTCCCCGTTGTAGTTGTGTCCCTGTGTCCCGGTTATATTCCCTGTGTCCCGGTCGTGATTTGTATCCGGGTGTCCCAGTCTGTAATTTCTCTTTGAGGTTCCCGGTCGTCACTTATATTCCCTCTGTCTCGGTCGTCATTTCATGACGTCAGCCGACACAGAAACATGACGTCACCTGATCCACAGATCCACAGACAGACAGACAACTTATTTTTATATAGATAGATATAGAAGATATGCTCTGGCGTAACAGACATAGAGTAACAGACATAACACACAAACAACTTATTTTTATATATATAGATTTTTGTTTCTATTGTTTATCGAAAGGTAGTGTTGTCAAAATAATATTTAAGTAATTATTTCGGCTATATGACTAATAGCTGTCTTAAGCTAAGTATAGCTGTATACTAAAACGAAGTACCCAATAAGAGTCTTACTCAACTTTTATTGTTTGTCTTTTATAGTATGTCTCTTTAGCTTCTTTTCCTCTATATATTTTCTTTCTTCTATAGTTTCTGAATGGTCAACCGAAAGGCAGTGTTGTCTAAGAAATTATTCAAGTACTTATTTCGGCAATATGAATAATAGCTGTCTTAAGTGAAATATAGTTAAATATCAAAACAAAGCATCGAATAAGAATCTTACTCAACTTTTATAGTATGTTTCTTTAGCTTCTTTTCCTCTTTATATTTTCTGAATAGTCAACCTAAAGGCAATGTTGTCTAAAAAATCATTCAAGCACTTATTTCGGCAATATGAATAATAGCTGCCTTAAGCCAAATATAGTTAAATACTAAAACAAAGAAACGATTAAGAATCTAACTCAACTTTTTTATTTTTTTATATTATGTCTCTAGTTTCTTATCCTCTGTAATGGGACGTAAATTCATTGTTTTTATTACGATCGATGGAAGTAGTTGGTATTTGATTTCTCACGTGTTTTCATGTATTTAATATATATCTAAAACAAATAATATATGTATATAAATATTAGGCTATACTAACTGTAAGTTTTAGATATGATCATTGTTTGGAAGTAATTTTCTTATTTTTTTTAAAGGAATCATTACTGTTGTTGATGCTCGAAACTTTCTTGCAAATCGTAATTCTACAATTGTAGAGGCTTTTCAGAAGGAGGGTGGTCTTTTCGAAAGGTAATAAAGCCATATCTCTTACAGTACCATGCAAGCATTATGGGTAACTTAATTATGCATTATGTGCAAAAAACATCAATGACATCTAGTGTTTGGCGATACTTGGCATTTTTTCAAGCTTTGTAATCGTTTTTCTATCAGGAACTGAAAACAGACACTTAATACTACAATAATTTTACCAACTACACAAATTACATTGAAGACTCTTTCTAAAAACTGAAAAAAATAAGTAAAAATGTGTTTGAGAAATCACCAAAAATGAAACTAAAAATACACGGTATCAAACAGCTTAAGAAAAGTCGCTTTTCTTTGAAGGTTTAAGTGTCTTTGGGAATCAACAAATTCTTAACATTTGAATTTTTACGGACAAAAATGTTGCCAATTGTAACTAAATAGTTTTGTTTATTTACGGTCCTACATGGTAATATTGACAAAAATATGACGAATAACGTTGCCAAATTCAATAAATTAGTTTAAGTGATGTATTTTCATCGTGTAACGTGGTAACACTGACGAAAATGCAACACTGTCCTAAAAACTTTGTTATCTTTAAACAGCCAAAAGAATGATCTTTGCGAATTATGGTTTTCAGGTATGAATAGAGGCTAAGAAAGATCTAGGTGGCGAAGAAGTTTTAATTTTGATGTCCTCGGTACTTAAAAGGTTAAAAGTCATCGAAAAGGTTATAAAAAAAGTTGATCTTAGTTAATATTTGTGATTTAGTTTGCTGTTTGCCAGCATAATTTAGGAACAATCTTGTTCGGTAGTTTTGACTAGTTCAGGTACATAATTTTTAGTATTAAGTTGTTACGTTAGAATTATCAGTTATGGCCCTCTATTGGGTAAGCCGTAAAATACTTTGAGCGTGCGTTTGGGCTCTAGCTAACCCTAGATACTAACTATTTATTATGAATGGTTTTAGAACCAGCTCATTCCCCTATTTAACATTAGCTAAACACTAAAGGAAAGACAAATAAAATAATACAGACAATACAACTAATAATATAATCAAGGGGTGGTAAGGACGCAAGCGTCGACAAGCATCATCACCTAATATAGCATAAAGTTTTTTTTGTAAATGAAAATATTATCAGTGGCATAAAACCTTCTAATAATATTCCGATTTCTAAAGAACGTGGCAGATACAATAAATATTTGCAATAATGAAAATACAGAGCTCCTATAGTTTGTAAATCTTGACTATTCAAAAACGGGCGCAAACCGAACAGAAACAATATAGAGTGATTGCAATATGTCGAATAAAGTCTGGATAAAGCCTCTCGTGGAAATCTGCCTCGGTTTGGGACAATTTTCGCATACCCAATTTTAAGTTTACTTTTAATATGATTAACCACACAAGATCGAAAACCCGATAAAAATTAACAAATACTAACACCAAGCCACTGAATCGAAGAAATAAGCTTAACTGAAAAAGACCACAAGCAAGATCACTACTTTTATGTTTAGCGTTAAAAATTAAATATTCACGTTTTTCAGTATTAAGTTGGCTGATTTCCTCAAAAGACTTAGAAACAAGCTGGGTCGACTTAATTAGGCTAGATTTAGTGCGGCTAATTAAACGTAAATCTTCTGCATATGCAGTATACGAAAGATGAATAGGCCTTTATTTAATTATTCGTTTTTGGGAGGCTGTACTTTAAATATTTTGGCATCTTGTCCCAAAAGGCTATAAACAATTCGTGGTGAAGAACCGTAAGTAAGGAGTGAAACGTACTAATATTAATCAGAATTAAAAAAGAATTTTGATAACAATATTATGTAAAAGAACAGGTTTTTATGGGGATTCTAAATATTTAAAAATCCACTGATTGTAAAGATTTGTTATGGTATGTTTACATTCAAATATATAATGCTTTTGAACTTACCACAGTCTTGAAAATCCTGTTTTGAAATTGTGTTTTATTTCTGTTGATGATGCGACTGTATAAAAACAGATTATTAGAATGTTTATGACAATTATGACATTGAAAATTTATGATATTGTTGAAATTAATTAATTAATCAATTAACTGTCGAAATAATTAATGAAAAACGGAAGAAAAGACAATTTTTACTCATCAAAAGAATTGGCTTTTTTTTCCAAATATAGAAAAAAAATCATTAAGTTTAATGTTACCTATCAAAAGCAACGAGCGTGAGAAAATTTGTCTGATTTTCGAAAAAGGGGCGGAATACCCGCAAAAAGTCTAGCTATCTTAATAGAATCTTATTGTCTGATTCAGCATATCAGAAAACCCTAGTACAGAGGTTTCAAGCTCATATCTTTAAAAATGTGGAATTTTGTAAATTTTTTTTTGGTCAGAAGAAAGATCGTTGACGCATTTTTGTTTTATTTAAATTTTTTCCCAGTGGTGATCGTGTCGAACCAGTGTCCTAGAGGATTGACAGAGGGCTCATTTGAGCGTAAATTAAATTTCTAGTGCTCTTTTTAAGTGACCAAAAAGATTAGAGGACAAGTAGCCCCCCTCCCACGCCACTTCCCCCCCATAGACATCGGATCAAAGTTTTGAGATTGTCATTTATATTAAAGAGCAAAATATAGCCTATAGTAATTGAACTAAAAATTATTTGCTTATAGGATGACCTAAAATTTATCCTTACGAATTGAGGTATAGTCATGACAGTAGAACGTCACACCTGTTGCTGAATTTTTACTATAAACTTGTTGATCATCACGTTACATTTCAGTCGTTTCTTTTGGTTTTGCCATTTAGCTATATTTCGGGTATTAAAAACTTTTATTTTGTATGAAATATAAAGAATGTTTGGGGAACACGGGTAATTATATTTTGTTTTGTTACTGTCTCTAAACTCAGTAAAAAATCCAACAAAGAGAAAGTTTAGTCTAAGTTTTTGGATGAATGCTTAGGCGTCGAATGTTAAGAGAAACGTTACGAGCAATGGTGAAGAATGAACTTTAGCCCATAGTAACTAAAACAAGAAAATATATAATCATATGCACGATGATACAACGCGCTTTTCTTGTGTCAAGATAAGATAATACAGTTTATAGTAAAGAATGAACTCTAGCCTGTAGAAACTGATCTAATCTTTGTAAATCCGGTTTGCAGCGGTAGATTACAACCTAATAAGAAATGATCACGTCCTTTAATAGAAATTCAATAACCTATAACTCCTGAAAATAGTGTCAAATCGAAACACAAAGCTCACTATTAGAACCGCCGTGTCCGAAACTTCTAAACAGGAAACTTCAGTCTCTTGGCTTGAACAACAACATATATGTTGGCTTGAAAAACAAGATTTAAGTGGCTTGAATACGATATTCTATATCAAAGGTATCTTTTTTCGTTCTTTCTCCTCAGCTAGTAGCGAAGCTATTTCAAAGAAAGTTGATGTATTTAAAAACCTTACATAATTAAAAAAATTAGTTTTAAAAATAAAATTTTTAAAATTAAATTTAAAAATTTAATTAGATTTTACTTTTAAAAATAAAATCAATTTTCTATCAAAAACTGCATTGTTTCTATAACTGCATTTCTTGCATGTTCAAGAGTCAGTAAACTTGACTTTTTCGTTTGGGGGGCGCGAAGCGCCCCCACCAACTAGGTAGTTTGGAATAAAAAGCTAATTCTTTTGATGCGTAAAAAAACTGTCTTTTATTCCGTCTTTCATAAATTGTATCGACAGTTAATTCATTAATTAATTAATTTCAACAATTTCATAAATTGTCAATGTCATAATTGTCATAAACATTCTAATAATCTGTTTTTATATAGTCGCACCATCAACAAAAATATAACACAATTTCAAAACAGGATTTTCAAGACTGTGGTAAGTTCAGACGCATTAGATATTTAAATGTAAACATACAATAGCAAATCTTTACAATCAGTGGACTTTAAACATTTAGTATCCCCATAAAAACCTGCTATTTTACACAATATTGTTATAAAAATGCCTTTTTTAATTCTGATTACTATTAGCACGATTCACTCCTTACTTACGGTTCTTCATCATGAATTGTTTATATCTTTTGGGACAAGATGCCTAAATATTTAAAGTACAGCCTCCCAAAAACGCTATAAGCCCCTGAATATATTTTTCAGAGGAGTTGTAAAATTAGGGATAAAGGAATAGAATAATTAAATTAAGACCAATTCATCTTTCGTATATTGCATGTGCAGATGATTTACGTTTAATTAGCCGCACTAAATCTAGCCTAATTAAGTCGACCCAGCTTGTTTCTAAGTCTTTTGAGGAAATTAGTATTTGTTAATGTTTATCGGGTTTTCGATCTTGTGGGGTTAATCATATTAAAAGTAAACTTAAATTTGGGTACGCGAAAATTGTCCCAAACCGAGGCAGATTTCTACCAAAGGCGAGAAAGAACGAAATTGTGAAATTTTCTTTGTTAAAAGGAAAATCAAAATGACACTAAATAAACTGTATAAAATAACATAAAAGTGTATAAAACACCTATATAAATATAGAACAGAACATCAAAGATAACAGAAATTATTACTGTTTTTTTGTTAATTCAGGAGGATTTTTGTCATATTTTAGTAGTGAGAAAAGAAAAAACGAGAGAGTAAAAGAAGTAACGATACATAAGACTTGTTTTCATCTAAATATAACATGCTGGATTTGCACTGGCGGATCCAGAGGGGCTAGCAGAGGACCCTGCCCGCCCCTCCACCCATTTTTTTTCTTTTCAGCGGATAGCATGACACTGAAACATCGTAGAGAGCTGTTTAATGGCTCATTTTAAAGGAAACTGCCACATCTAGTGCAGGTTTGTAATTAAAAAAATTAATACAATCAATTTTTACGAAAAACTTCATTTTTCTATCAGGAATCATCCGATTAATCAGATCATTACCCGCGTGACACGCAGGTGACTTAACCTATCACCGGTGACTTAATTCTATCATGTTTATTCTACCATCGGAGACTTAATGAAAAATAAGTTACATATAATTATAGTAAAGAGCGAATTCAATCCCAAAGAAACTGAACTCTGTTGCTTCTTTAAATTTTAAATTTAGAATTATATAAAGGGTCAGTCTAGTTAATCATAAATGAAAATTTTTTAAGTTTCAACGGTATCATGGCTTCAGAAATGGTTGACACCTAGTAAAAAACAAACCATAGCTCCTATTGGACTCAATTAGCTACATGATTCTCTGAAGTTCGTCTCTTACTACTTCAAATAAAAAGGAGCTCTAGTCATTTCCTATTAGTGATTTTAATATTAATAACATCAGTTGAGCTGACTGATGATCTGCTGGCTTAGACTACACACCCACCCACCCAATACACACACTCAATACACCCACCCAACATACCCACCCAACACACCCACTGCATCCATGATACTGCTAAAACGACTGAGCAGGGAAATAATTATTTAAAACAAATCTATCTTTTATTATCTTGTCAAAAGATAAGCGTGTGATAAAGCACTATGTACATAATTATTTATTTAAATAGTTTAATTACAATTGGCTTTAGTTCCTTCTTTAATATACTTTATCAGTCTCTGAATTTGCTCTTTATACTAAAAATTTAAGTTAGTATGCGCTAGAGTTCGTTCTATATTATAAAACCATTTATAATCCTTTATGTGACTATTGTTTAGAATGTGTTCTGTATTACAGCTTAATTCATTCTTTACTGGAAAATTTCAAACAGGCAATAGCTTATGGCTTTTTCTTAGTTGGAATAGTAAGAGACGAAGCTCAGTATAGGACTGTACCCCAGACAAGTAACTTTTTTAAAGATACATGTATTATCTTAACTTTTAGTTATGCTGGGTTGTTTTTATTTAATATGTTCAGCTATGTGTACTATAGGTTGCTAGCTCATTTTTCATTCTTCTAAAAAAAAATTTCATTTTTCTCAAAACACTTTCTTTTCACTGCGGGGACCAATTCTGCTTTTAATAAGTTGCAGCTGAAGCTGCAACAATGACAACTATAATTTAGAGCTTGAGCTTCAGTAAAATTTAATATTTGTTCTTTACTATAGTCAGTCACCTTGGAAAGGGGTTCGTTCTTTAATATGATTTCAAGAGAGCTTATTTTCTTGGTTGTTATAACACAAGTACTGTAATTTTCCTTTATAGGGGTTTTGGACAAGGCAGTTCCAATAGTACGCTTTGTATTTCGATCTGGATCAAAACTATTTTTAAAAGTTATTGGATGCTTTATTTCTTAGTTTGGGACGTGACTGTCTCTTACTAGGTTGGTAGCTCCCACTGAGTTTGGTCTTTATTATACCGACCTGTCTACAGCCTATGATAGTAGTCATTAATGCCGATGATGTGATTGATCAATTTTGTACACCAAAAATGGAGCTATTCGTACAACATTGATTGGATTTAAAAAAATCAATTTTTTAATTACAAAAGGTTTTTAACCGTATCAATTCCTTTAAAATGAGCCATTAAAAAACTCTACAATGTTCCAGTGCCACAGCATATGTGGGAAAGTAATAAAAAAGGAAACAAAAGCTGTATATGCAGAATATCATGTTTGCAGCCAGTTTTCTTGATTTTCAAGCCAATACATTCCCTTTTTGTTGAAGCTAAGGAAATGGTAAGTTTTTTATATAGGGGTTTCGGATTTGTAGGAGCAATGGGTTATTATATTTATTTGACGTGATCGTTTCCTACTAGGTTGCTAGCTACAGCTGCACCCCAAACAAACAGGAAAAAACCTATGGCTTTTCTTCATTAGAATAGTATGACAGGACGTGGCTACAAACTACGATTATGACGTCAACAGCAACTATTACTACTACTACTACTAATAAATCACTGTAGCACCAAGCCGCCTGAGGCCAACACAGCTACGCACGCTCCTCCTTCAACCTAATATATTTAAAGCCTCCCTCTTTACACCCTCCCAGGAAGCTCCCATTTCCTTTCAATCTTTATTTATAACATCTTCCCAACCCAGACAAGGACAACCTGCTTTCCGTGTAGCCCCGACGGTTGGCCAAAAAGGACAATCTTCGGTAATCTGTCATCCTTCATCCGTAGAACATGGCCTAGCCATCTCGACCTTTCTTTCATTATAGCCCTAGAAAGCGGGATTGAACCACATTTTTCTTACAACCTACTGTTTGAAATACGGTCAGTCAGCCGGGTACCCAGAACAATCCGTAGGCAATTTCTCTGGAAAACATCTAGTAAATTTTCATCTGCTTTTAGGAGCGCCCATGCTTCAGAGCCATATTTGACCACTGTCATCACTGTCATAAGTCTGCATCTTGGTTTGCAGACTTATCTTTCTGTTCTTCCAAACTTTTTAACTGTGAAAAAACACCCTGAGCCTTAGCTATTCTACTTTTAACATCTTCACTGCTCCCACCATCTTTACTAATAATATTACCAAGGTAACTGAAGCTCCCAACCTGATCAATCTTTTGGTTACCTTATGTCACCTGTTCATCTTCACATATTCCTAGCTTTAGTGACTTAGTCTTCTTATCATTAATTTTCAAGCCTATTTTAGCACCCTGAACTCGCAAAACCTCCTAAAATTCATTCATTTTGCTCACACTTTCATCTAATATGCTTAAATCATCAGCATAATCTAAGTCCAGGAGCGTTTTTCCTCCCTGTTTGATTCCGTGGTCTCCAATTGCCTTTCCTGGGCTCCTTAAGACGAAGTCCATCAAAATGATCCATATAAAGGGGGATAGAACACAACCCTGCTTAACTCCTGATTTAATACAAACCAGTTGCTAACCTCATTTCCTACCTTAACCGCAGCAGTATTACTCTCGTACATAGCACAAATCACTTTAATGTATTTTTCTGGTATACCATATAACGATAAGACCTTTGTTAACGCTCTTCTATCAACAGAATCGAAAGCTTGCATATAATCGATAAAACTGAGGACCAAAGGTGTTTGACAACGAAGGGACTTCTCAATTATTAGCCTAAAAGTGAAAACATGGTCGACACATCCTCTATTTTTTCTAAAACTGCATTGTTCTTCCCTTAAAACTTTGTCTACTGCATCTCTCAGTCTAAAAAGTATCAACAACAGTAACAACGTTGTCAAACAGTTCGTGGTAACGAACTGTAGTAAGGAGCGACGCGGCTCAATAGTAACCAAAACTCTAAAAAATGGAATTTCGATACCAATAGCTACATCAAAAGAATCGCATTTTAATGCTGATTTTATATATATAAGTTTCATCAAGTTTAGTCTTACCCATCAAAAGTTACGAGTCTGAGAAAATTTGCGTTATTTTAGAAAATAGGGGGAAACACCCCCTAAAAGTCATAGAATCTTAACGAAAATCACACCATCAGATTCAGCGTATCAGAGAACCCTATTGTAGAAGTTTCAAGCTCTTATCTACAAAAATGTGGAATTTTGCATTTTTTGCCAGAAGGCAGATCACGGATGCGTGTTTATTTGTTTTATTTATTTTTTTTTTTGTTTTTTTCCCCAGGGGTGATCGTATCGACCCAGTTGTCTTAGAATGTTGCAAGAGGGCTCATTCTAACGGAAATGAAAAGTTCTAGTGCCCTTTTTAAGTGACCAAAAAAATTGGAGGGCACCTAGGCCCCCCCCCCAACGCTAATTATTTTCCCAAAGTCAACGGATCAAAATTCTGAGATAGCCATTTTATTCAGCGTAGTCGAGAAACCTTATAACTATGTCTTTGGGGACGACTTACTCCCCCATAGTCCCCGTGGGAGGGGCAACAAGTTACAAACTTTGACCAGTGCTTACATATAGTAATGGTTTTTGGGAAGTGTACGTGCGTTTTCAGGAGAATTTTTTTGGTTGGGGGAGGGGTTGAGAAGAGGGGGATATGCTGGGGGAACTTTCCATCGAGAATTTGTCATGGGAGAAGTTCTTTACGTAAGCTAATTTATAAGTTACATAAATCTTTTACTAATAAAAAGATTCGTAAAAAATTAAAAGTTCTAGTTGCCTTTTTAATTAACCAAAAAATCGGAGGGCAACTAGGCTTCCTCCCCCGCTCATTTTTTCTCAAAATCATTCGATTAAAATTATGAGAAAGCCAAAAAAAAAAAAAAATGCAAATTTCGTTTTGATTATTCCTCTGTGGAGAGCCAAAATGAAAACATGCATTGATTCAAAAACGTTCAGGAATTAAATAAAAAAACACGTTTTTTTAACTGAAAGTAAGGAGCGACATCAAAACTTAAAACGAACAAAAATTACTTCGTATATGAAAGAGGGTGCTTCCTCATCAACGCCCCGCTCTTTACGCTAAAGTTTTTTACTGTTTTAAAAAGAAGAATTGAGAGAAAGAGTCAAACTTTAGCGTTTGAAACAAGAGTCAAACAAGCCACTTAAATCTTGTTTTTCAAGCCAAGAGACTGAAGTTTCCTGTTTAGAAGTTTCTGACAAGGCGGTTCTAATAGTGAGCTTTGTGTTTCGATCTGACACTATTTTCAGGAGTTATAGGTTATTGAATTTCTATTAAAGGACGTGATCATTTCTTATTAGGTTGTAATCTACCGCTGCAAACCGGATTTACAAAGATTAGATCAGTTTCTACAGGCTAGAGTTCATTCTTTACTATAAACTGTATTATCTTATCTTGACACAAGAAAAGCGCGTTGTATCATCGTGCATATGATTATATATTTTCTTGTTTTAGTTACTATGGGCTAAAGTTCATTCTTCACCATTGCTCGTAACTTTTCTCTTAACATTTGACGCCTAAGCATTCATCCAGCTCGGTCCGCCTCAATACAAAACCAAAAACTTAGACTAAACTTTCTCTTTGTTGGATTTTTTACCGAGTTTTTAGACAGTAACAAAAACAAAATATATAGAATTACCCGTGTTCCCCAAATATTCTTTATATTTCATACAAAATAAAAGTTTTTAACACCCGAAATATAGCTAAATGGCAAAACCAAAAGAAACGGCTGAAATGTAACGTGATGATCAACAAGTTTATAGTAAAAATTGAGCAACATGTGTGACGTTCTACTGTCATGACTATACCTCAATTCGTAAGGATAAATTTTAGGTCATCCTATAAGCAAATAATTTTTAGTTCAATTACTATAGGCTATATTTTGCTCTTTAATATAATGACAATCTGAAAGCTTTGTTCCGATGTCTATGGGGGGGAAATGGCGTGGGAGGGGGCTACTTGTCCTCTAATCTTTTTGGTCACTTAAAAAGAGAACTAGAAATTTAATTTACGCTCAAATGAGCCCTCTGTCAATCCTCTAGGACACTGGTTCGACACGATCACCACTGGGAAAAAATTTAAATAAAACAAAAATGCGTCAACGATCTTTCTTCTGGCCAAAAAAAAAAAAATTACAAAATTCCACATTTTGAAAGATATGAGCTTGAAACCTCTGTACTAGGGTTTTCTGATATGCTGAATCTGATAATATGATTCTATTAAGATAGCTAGACTTTTTGCGGGTATTCCGCCCCTTTTTCGAAAATCAGACAAATTTTCTCACGCTCGTTGCTTTTGATAGGTAACATTAAACTTAATGATTTTTTTTCTATATTTGGAAAAAAAGCCAATTCTTTTGATGTGTAAAAATTGTCTTTTCTTCCGTTTTTCATTAATTATTTCGACAGTTAATTGATTAATTAATTAATTTCAACAATATCATAAATTTTCAATGTCATAATTGTCACAAACATTCTAATAATCTGTAAACAAAATATAGAGAATTACCCGTGTTCCCCAAACATTCTTTATATTTCATACAAAATAAAAGTTTTTAATACCCGAAATATAGCTAAATGGCAAAACCAAAAGAAACGACTGAAATGTAACGTGATGATCAACAAGTTTATAGTAAAAATAAACAAGTAATGATCAACAAGTTTATTGTAAAAATTCAGTTTATTGTAACAGGTGTGACGTTCTACTGTCTACTGTCATGACTATACCTCAATTCGTAAGGATAGATTTTGGGTCATCCTATAAGCAAACAATTTGTAGTTCAATGACTAGGCTATAATAAAAATAAGTTGTATGCATGTTTGTTTTTTTGTATGTTTTTTTTTTTTGTAAAAAGAGGGTTTGCATATGATGTCATTATAAGTATATAAGGCTTTAGGCTATATTTTGCTCTTTAGTATATCCTCCATTTATATTTAACTATATTGATCCCTTATATATGGGTTAGAGTCCGTTCTTTAGCATAAATTTTTCCAGCCAATGATTTTTTTCTGTTGTTCAAGCCAAGGGACTGTGAGTTTTCTATGTAGGGGTTTTGAACAAGGTGGTTATAATAGTGTACACCTTGTTTTGATCTGACATAATTTCAGGAGTTATGGGCTATTGTATTTCTTAGTGACAGCCACCCTGATATACGGAATAATTTCTTCGTTTCAAGTTTTAATGTTGCTCTTACTTTCAGTCGAAAAGACTTGTTTTCTTTATTTTATTACTGACCTTTTCGCAAATCATGCCAGGTAATCCCCTTACCCCCTCCCCCATGTAAAATTTTACATTGAAAATTATCCCAGGACAATTCCTCCCCACGGAAAATCCCCCCAGACAAAAATTGTCCCATATTTCCCAATAAGAAATACAACGGGCAAATTGCGTAACTTACAGCCCTTTCCCCAGGAGCTATGGGGGGGGAGTCTTGTCATCCCCGAAGGTATAATTATAACACCATTCAACTATACTGAATCGAATGACAATCTCAAAGTTTTGATCCGATGTCAATGGGGGAGAAAAGTTGTGTGGGAGGGGGGCTACTTGTCCTCCATTCTTTTTGGTCACTTAAAATGGGCACTAGAAATTTTGATTTACGTTCAAATGAGCCCTCTCCCAATCCTCTACGACACTGGTTCGATATGATCACCACTGGGGAAAAAAATAAAATAAAACAGAAATACGTCAGCGATCTTTCTTCTGGCCAAAAAAAAAAAAAAAAAAAAAAATACAAAACACCACATTTTTAAAGATTTGAGCTTGAAACCTCTACACTAGGGTTATCTAATATGCTGAATCTGATAATGTGATTTTACTTAAGATCGCTAGACTTTTTGCAGGTGTTCCGCCCCTTTTTCGAAAATCACACAAATTTTCTCACGCTCGTTGCTTTTGATAGGTTACATTAACCTTAATGATTTTTTTTCTATACCTATATATATAAAAACTAGCTGTTGGTTTGGCCCTTCGTGCCAAACCAACACCTAGTTGGAGGGGGCACTTCTCGCCCCCCAATCCCCACGTGCGCGTAAGTCGTTACGCGCCGTATTAGTTACGCGCCATTGTAGTTGTGTCCCTGTGTCCCACCTGTTGATATAGATATATATATATATATATATATATATATATATATATATATATATATATATATATATATATATATATATATATATATATATATATATATATATATATATATATGTTTTTAACTACATAAAACTTGTCCCATTGTCAGAAATTACATTAAAAAAAACTAGTTTTTTTAACTAAAAGTAAGGAGCGACATTAAAACTTAAAACGAACAGAAATTACTCCGTATATGAAATGGGTTGTCCCCTCCGCAATCCCTCGCCCTTTACGCTAAAGCTTTTAATTGTTTTAAAAAGCAGAATTGTGGCAAAGAGTCAAACTTTACCGTAAAGAGCGAGGGATTGCGGAGGGGACAACCCATTTCATATACGGAGTAATTTCTGTTCGTTTTAAGTTTTAATGTCGCTCCTTACTTTCAGTTAAAAAAACTAGTTTTTTTTTTTATGTAATTTCTGACAAAGAACGAAATTGGGAAATTTTCTTTATTAAAAAGAAAATCAAAATGACACTACATGAACTGTATAAAATAACATAAATGTATAAAACTCCAATATAAATATAGAATAGAACATCAAAAATAACAAAAATTATTACTGTTATTTTGTTAATTCAGGAGGATTTTTGTCAGAAATAACCAAGTGCTTCTACATGTTTGCAGTGGTGCCGGAGGCGGGGGAACAAGAGGGCCTGTACCCCCTATTTTCTCCCCCTATGTTTTAAAGTATGACCGTCTTTGGTGTTTTCGTTAAAAAATTGAATGTGACAAATTTACTCCCCCCGTAGATGTTGAAAAATACACGTCTATGGAAAATAATCGGTTCAAAGAAGTAAAACTCTATCTTGAATAGAAGCCGAAGGCACAATGCCAGTTCCTTGTTTGATTAGAAACTTCCAATCTTGGAATCTAGGTCTAAATGTTTCAATTTGTTAGAGATCCTTGGACTAATCGAGCGTCCTGAATGAGTATCCGACTTAGGGGGATACAATGGCTCATGAAAAATTTATTAGCTTAGAAGAGTTCGAATTGGTTTCTTTCAAGCATATTATGCCACAATTGGGATCAAGTCTTTTACCAGTGGCGTGAACAGATGGTGTTTATAAGCTATTCATTTTTGACAGGGATATAGGCTGACTATATTCAAGTCAATTTTGATGGAATAAAAGGGGATGTAATGCTCTCCTCAGTTTAAAGAAAGGGAAAAAGGTAACCCATAAAAAAGAGAAAAATATAAGTTTGTTTCAGTGTATTTTATGTATTGTAAGTACATGCAGGATTTCTAGGCCCAAGCATTTTTGCCGCTCCCCGAAAATTTGGGTATAGTGGAAGTACCGAACAGAACGCATGAGCCAAAAGTAAAGAGAGAGGTGATACCCAACTCTCGGCTGACATAGTTGGGAAACAGCTGACAGTTTGTAAGTGGCCACGAACCTCCTGTGCTGTTCTAAAATCACTTTTGTATGTATAGGCAGCATGGTGGCGGAGTGTACCTGGCACTTAAACGATAAATCACATTAGTTTAGTTTCTGTTTAGAAAAATTTATTTAGTGATAATTTATTGCACCCCCTGGCATTGTGCCTCCCTAGGCCAGGGTTTAGTGGGTCTGAGTGTGTGTATATTGTAAGTACGTGTAGAATGATGCTTTTAATTGAGGCAAATTTGCATTGGCGAAATGCCTTAATCGTCAACAACATGCCTATTTGCCTCAACATTTGAAGTGCGTCCGACGATTGCAATGTCTTACTTAACATCATTATTTTTTACTTTATTGAACAAGATCTCCTCTGATTTATCAATAAAGACTTAGTGAGGAGAGTTCAATGCTACTGAAAAAATTTGTTTCCCCAACTATACATTGTCCAAAGAAAATGTAAAACTAAGTTATGGCTTTGATTAAGTAACTTGAAAACTTCGAGCTTAAAGCCTTCTGTCTCTCAATTCTCTAGAGACCGTCGATTGTCAAAAACCCTCCAAATAGCACTTATTCATTGGCGGAATTAGCAGGTTAATTATACCAGCTTGTCAATTTGGTCTCTAGGGGGATTGAAACGATTCTTTCTGGCAAAAAAACTTGTAAAAATTTCAGGTAGCTGGAAATATTCTATGGGACTGTTCAAAAACAGGAAATATATAGAAAAATGGTTACAATCATCTTACAGGTTATTGTCTTCTGCTCATGATAGTACCGATTTTGTTCTAAAAGCAATATCCTTCATAGAGTACACTTGTGAAAAAGAGCTAGACATTTTCTAAGATTTCTAAGCAATTAGAGGAAATAGAGCAAAATCCTAGCAAACATTTTGTAGCATCTTCAAGAAGCTACGGCCTGATATTAAAAGCGGTATCTTCCGCTTTTTAAATATAATTTTTCAATTTTAACATGGGATTTTCGAGCTCCATCAGTTCACTTAATCACTGCCTTAATTAATTACAGCTGTATATGCTGCTTCGAAATGGGCTTAAATGTACTGTTGCTATGTATCGCACTCCTGCACGTATTCTTGCCCTCAGCTAATTAAAGTGAGAAAGGGCTACATAAGTTTTAAGTAGTTGATGTTTAGTGGTGTTGGAGAATAAAAACAAGGTTTAAATAAAATATATCTGCCGTCTAAATAAAAATTGTTAGCTGATCAACAAACGTTATAAGTGAAAAATTAAGAAAAGATTAAACTTTTTTATTTATCGACGAACTAGATTTTGAACAGTTATCCACACATAAACGGGCTACAGCTAATTAACGATAAGGCGGTTGAACTGTTTTGGGTTTTCCGATATCCTCGACAGATGGGGTTTCTAACAAATTGTTGACAAAAGCGATTCTCAGCTTCACGCTCTCAAATAATAAGATATGAATAAAAACTCGTTTTATTGGCGAATTATCTGGCGTATTGGCGTAGCAAATAGGTGGTTTTGGTGGTAATTGTTGAGAAAATCCACATTTAAGACTATTCAGGGTGGGACATAAGGCAGGTTCCAATGGTGAGGAGTACCACTCCCTTTGGATCCTCAGAAGATCAGCATTAGATAAATAGTTTATTTTTTCACCTGTTTAATTCAGGGCTTGGTGTCTGTTAAATAATTGAGATTTCTCTGAAACTGCTTTTTCTTTTATGAGTTTTTTTTTGTGTAATTCTTATTTGTGTTCCCTTACGTTACAGGCTAGGTCGTATCCAGGAGGAAGGGGCTAGGGAGTTAGAGCTCCCCTCCGAAATGTTTGTCCGACTTGTAAAAACGTAAAAATGCACATAAATCAATTTTGACGCGTTTTTAAAGTTTGTTTTTGTAGAACCCCTCGGAAAGAATAACCCCCCAGAACAAAAATTCTGGATACGGCCCTGTTTACAGGTCATTGAGCTATGTATGAGATTGGGAGTTAAAACACTGTTGGTGTTCTAAGTATAAAAAAGGCAAAGGAGGAGGAGAATGGATAGTTACATTGGCCTGAGGTGGCTTGATGATGCGGTGAATTGTTAGTAGTAGTAGTAGGGATTTTGTAAAAAAGAAAAAAAAATGAATGTAAAGTTTTTCAGGCAGATTTGCTTTGGTGATATTCTCCTTCTTAACAAGATTGACCTGGTTTCTGATGTAGAGCTCTTAAAGGTTGAAGGGAAAATTAGGTATGTTCATTTGATTTTACATTATTTATATTCTAGCGCTGTAATTATTGCATTTTTGTTTTATATATTGATTTTCCAGAACTGTTGGTCTCTGCCTACTCAATGATGACTTAGACCTGGGTAAGTTGACGTGTATATCTGAATTTTTCTCCTTAAATGACTCAATGGTTTTCACTGATAGGTCTGCTCCAATCCATTTTGCAATGTTCTTTTTCACTCTTATGTAGCACAGTGAATTCGACATTTCGGTATTGGAAATAATTAATAAATGTACTGGAACATACTTTGATATATTTCATATAATGACTGTAAATTCTTTGGATACTCAAATTACAGGAAAGTATTTAAGTTGATGCTTAGAACCGGTCAAGAAGGTTGGTAGCCATTTTCTAAACGGGAACAAATTTTGAGTATAATTTTAGATATTACATTTATGTGCAAAGCTATACACAGGGTATGAACGATAGTACGGATTTTCCCTCTTCCAAGATTGGACAAAAAAAAAAAAAAGAAAAAAAAGATTGTTAAGAAAATCGAATATTTTTGGACCCTTCTAAATGGTCAAAAAATAAGGACCTACACAAAGTTAGAAAAAAGTTGAAAATCTAAAACTTGTTTCTTTTTTTAGACATGGTTTATATGGTCTTGGTTAAACTTAACATGAAGCAAAAACATGGAAAGGGATAAAGCTTTGGTTTTAACCGTTTTATGAGAGTTCAAACTTCTCTAATTTCTTTTTATACAAATACCAATAAAAGTCAAATATTTCGGATTCCTATAATTGCCTTTACGAACGGAAAAAAGGGGTCTGCTGAAAAAAGAAAACATGAAAATAATTAATAAAACCAAAATAAATAATAAAAAAATAAATAATTAATAGCAATAATAAGTAAAATATAAAAATAATTAATAAAATAAAATACAAAACTAAAATAATTAATAATTGTAGAATAATTAATAAAAACAAATAATTAAAATAATTAGCAAAGCGAACCAGGGGAATTTATAGCCAGTTGAAAAAAATGAAGCGAAAAGATGAAAACAGAAATTTTGGCTAGGACCTTGACCCAGCCGTATCCAGTGCTCAAACAGAGAAAAGAACAAAGGAAAAAATAATTGAAGTGAAACATAACAAAACAGAAGACACATTGAAATAAAACAAATATAGAAAAATAGAAAGAACAAATTATAAACTATTCATAGATAAGATCGGGCAACAATTCTGTCCCTGTCAATTAACTTTGCCTGTCTACTAGCCTGATTTTTGCTAATATCGGTCTTTGTATGAAACTATCGTAAATTACGTTTATAGGAATCTACCCAATATCTCTGAGTGAGGTCTTGATTTATGTAGTTTTTTTTTGTTTCAATTGCCCAGTAAAAGACTGAGGCAAACCACTTGCTGTGGAATTTAAAACGACCTCGTCAAATAGAGCTAAATTATCTGGATAATCGAAAACGTGGTTTGCCACAACAGAGTCAAATTCATCATTTCTACTATTCGTTTAGAGCTGTATTTACTGAAAGCTAGTGTTCGTGTAGTCTTTCTCCCATCCGTTAACGGGTTCTGCCAATGTAAAACTCATTTTAATTCAAATTGTTTATAATTATGCCATATTCGTTGTATTGTAACGAAACTACTAATAAATGATTAATTTGCGTTAGCGATAATTGAACTCTGGAACTCATCCTAGGTTTTCCTTTAGAAGGATAAAAAGTTTCTAACGAAGGCTGTTCGCCTGTTGCATCAGTCATCTGGGAGTAAAATCTCATCTGTTACTGTCGAAGGGCGTTATTTTTAAGGTCCAGTCAAAGACCTCATAATACTGTAGACTCAGCAGGAATTTCGAAATTTAAAAATGAGTAAAACTCTCAAGTAAGACAGTGAAACTTATATAAACGAATTATATAAAGAATAAATGATTTCGTTTTTTTTCACAGGATTAAATAAAAAAAACAAGTTTTTTCTAACTGAAAGTAAGGAGCGACATTAAAACTTAAAACGAACAGAAATTACTTCGTATATGAAAGGGGCTGCTTCCTCATCAACGTCCCGCTCTTTACGCTAAAGTTTGGCTCTTTCTCTCAACTCTACTTTTTAAAACAGTAAAAAACTTTAGCGTAAAGAGCGGGACGTTGATGAGGAAGCAGCCCCTTTCATATACGAAGTAATTTCTGTTCGTTTTAAGTTTTAATGTCGCTCCTTACTTTCCGTTAAAAAAACTTGTTTTTTTTACATCTAATTTCTGATTGTTTTTGAATCAATGCATGTTTTGGTTTTGGCTCTCCGCAGAGGAATAATTAAAACCAAATTTGCATATTTTTTTTTTTGCTAAATGGCTTTCTCATAGTTTTGATTGAATAATTTTGAGGAAAAAAGGAGTGGGGGAGGAAGCCTAGTTGCCCTCCGATTTTTTGACTTAAAAAGGAAACTAGAACTTTTATTTTTTTGCGAATGTTTTTAATAGTAAAAGATCTACGCAACTTATAAATTAGCTTACGTAACGAACTTTTGTATTCTCATGTTTTTATTACATATATGAGGGGGTTCAACCCCTCGTCAGTACCTCGCTCTTTACACTAAAGCTTAAATTTTGTCCCAATTCATTAAGAATGACCCCTGAATCAAAAAAAAGCTGTAGAATAAATAGTTGAAATTACTAAAAATACTTTAGCGTAAAGAGCGAAGTATTAGGAGGAGGTGAGCCCCTCATATGCGTAATAATTTCTGTTCGTTTTAAGTTTTAATGCTGCTCCTTACTTCCAGTTGAAAAAACTTTTTCATATTTATTTTTTCATTCTGTTTTTTTTTTTTAAATAATGCTAGAAAGTCCTGCGCTCATTTCATGGAAATTTTCTTCCCCGATGGAAAGTTCCCCAAATATATCCCCCAACATACCCCCCTCTTCTCAACCCCTCCCCCAACCAAAAAATCCCCCTGAAAACGTCTGTGGACTTCCCAATAACCATTACTATATGTAAGCACTGGTCAAAGTTTGTAACTTGTAGCCCCTCCTACGGGGACTGTGGGGGAGTAAGTGGTCCCCAAAGACATAGCTATAAGATTTTTCGACTATGTTGAGTAAAATGGCTATCTCAGAATTTTGATCCGTTGACTTTGGGAAAATAATTAGCGTGGGAGGGGGCCTAGGTGCCCTCCAATTTTTTTGGTCACTTCAAAAGGGCAGTAGAATTTTTCATTTCCGTTGGAATGAGCCCTCTCGCAACTTTCTAGAACATCTGGATCGATACGATCACCCCTGGAAAAAAAAAATAGTAAACACGCATCGGTGATCTGCCTTCTGGCAAAAAATACAAAATTCCACATTTTTGTAGATAGGAGCTTGAAACTTCTACATCAGGGTTCTCTGATACGCTGAATTTGATGGTGTGATTTTCGTTAAGATTCTATGACTTTTAGGGGGTGTTTCCCCCTATTTTCTAAAATAAGGCAAATTTTCTCAGGCTCGTAACTTTTGATGGGTAAGACTAAACTTGATGAAACTTGTATATTAAAAATCAGCATTAAAATACGATTATTTTGATGTAGCTATTGGTATCAAAATTCAATTTTTTAGAGTTTTGGTTACTATTGAGCTGGGTCGCTCCTTACTACAGTTCGTTACCACGAACTGTTTAAAAAACAGCTAGATTGAACATATTCACGTATGCTATGAAATAACAGCATAAATGAGAAAACCACAACAAAAGCTGTAAAAAGAAAAAAGACCAGGTCAGGAACACATATATGCCAAACTATAGTAGTGGTTTTTACAGTAAACAAATGTGGCAATCACGCATATGCACAAGCAACAAAACTGCTATATTTTGTTGTGATTTTCCGACGATATCTTCTGAATTGAGGCTCTAACAAAAGGAAGCATGATTATTATTTAAAAATCTCGAACGACCTAGGTTAAATTAAATAGAATCAGGACAGGTCCAAAGTTCAGTTTTGATGAATTTGTTCTCGCCCTCATCTGCAGCCTATCTAATTAGTTAACTCCTACGAAATCAAAGTAATTGACTCAACAGACCTGAAAATAAACTTAGCAAAAATTGATAACTATAAACACAAGTAAAGCTTTTAAATAAGAAAAGTGGAACTTCGAAATAAAATAAAAAATATCGTTTTATGTTAACACTAAAAAAAGTCCTAGTGTTTCAACTTTACATCCGAGAAAAGGCGGATCAATTAAAAAAAAGAAGGAGGGGAAACAATGAGATTGAACAAATCAACACTTACTAGAAAAATATGAAAAAACAATGAAATCATAACAAACACCTTACAAAGGTAAAGAAAAAACAAAAGGAACCCACACATGACCAACTATAGTCACACGGAGGTACAAATGCTTATTAAATTGTGTATGTTGGAGGAAGTCTTCTGATATAAGGTTGTAACAAAATGAAGCAGTATTTTTACTTAAAAATTTAAGAATGACCTAGGCTATGTTAAATAGAATTAGAACTGGTCAAATCGACCAAAGGTCAGTTTTCATGAATTTTTCCTCGCCTGTATACAATTAACTCCTATGACTTTAAAGAAATAAACTCTAAAGACTTAACAACATAATTAACAGGAATTGAAAAACACCCAAAACGGATAAAAGTTTTTAATAAGATAGTGAAACTTTGAAAACAAAACAGAAAATTTCTTATGTTAATACTAAAAAATGTCCCAATATTTAAGCTTCAAATTCGAAATAGGGGATCAATGGGGAAAAAGGGGAAACAACTAGATCGAACAAATTAATATATACTAGAAATTTATGAAAAAAGATAAGAAAAACACAATAAACGCCTTACAGAGAAAAAGAAAAAAACAAAACGAGATTCCTCGTATGACCAACCATTGTCACATGGCGGGAAAGTGCTGTGTTATATAGAGTATATCCAAGGTTATCTTCTGATATGAGTTTCTAACCAAACGAAACAATATTTTTGGTTTAAAATTTTAGGTATAACCTAGGTTAAATTAAATCGAATAGGTCAAAAGCATGCAAAGCTCAATTTGATGAATGTGTCCTTGCCTGTATTCAATTAGTTACATCCTATGTATTCCAACTAATCAATGCCTACATTCTAGTTTCTAGTATGGTACATTAGGCCCTCTGAAGAACTGAGATTTGAAAATTTTCTGAAATCTTCGATGACACATAATTCAATAATAATGATTTCAAACGCTTTAACTAATATCATATCAGAATTCATCAACGTTTTATTATCTCCCTTTTTCGTATTAACTAAGCATGAACAAAAATTTCGCTTCTTTTCTGTCTCGTAATATAAAAGAAATCTCAAGTATGCCGACATTTAATTTCATTTTGCCTCTTGATCTTAAAAATGCTCATTCACGCCCTCCGTAGGGAATACCTTCAATTTAGCGAAGATAGGGGACTATTGAGAGAAAGACCCACTTGATGTAAAGGACTTTGTTCTCTATAGCATAATATCATAAACTGTTTATCGCGGTATTATGGCTTGGCTATGTAGCACTTGATATGATTATGGCATATTTGCATAAAAAATAACTGAATTTTCGATAACGTATAATTCGGCTGGCTAACGTTCTCTTTACAAAATAATCGTCTTAAAGGGCCCAGGATATCAGGGTAAACATTGTTTTCTGCCGGGGCCCATTTTAGGTCTACTCATACATAAACACCGTCATAGCCCAGTCCTAGCCGAGTGGATTGGTGCGCTGGATTCAAAATCATTTGTCCGAGAGGGCGAGGGTTTGACTCCTAGTGTACCCAATTATTTTGTTTGTGACGGGGGTCCGTGGCGTGACTCTGTAAGCTCAGCCAGAGTCTACACAGCTCTAAATAGTTCAAGTTAACAGAAAACTGAGGAAACACGGCATTTACCATCAGCACTTGTGTGACATTCGTGTGCTGCCCCTGAATTGTTCAATTGTGTGACCCTTTATAGATGCTCACCTAAAAACTGGTCAAAATTTTGAAAAGCCATTTTGTTTCAGACAGTCAAAAAATATATTGACTAGGCATCCGGGGATGCTCTCTCCCCAGAGCTCTCGGAGCAAGGGTTGTGAATTATGCAATTTGCCAATTGTTTACATTCAGGATGCATCATTGGGAAAAGGTGGGAAAGTTTGATCCTAGGTATATCCGATTAGGCTGACGTTATTAAAGCGAAACTTTAGGGAATGTTGAATTAAATCATTAAATTTAATTAAAATTATGTTGAATTGTTAAAATTATCATTGAATTGAATTAAATTTATGTTGAATTAAATCAAAGACACTATATGCAGGATTCTATATCAAGGATTATCAAAAGGGTGTGTCTACAATATCTTAGGCATTGCCAAGGGCATTTTCAGGGCCACTTACTACTCCTACTGTGATTTCTTGCAACTGCGACTATGACTACATGCGACTTCGGCTGCAACCACTTACAACTTTGACTGCAATCACTTGTACTGGACACTACTTTCATGAAATGTTGAGAGGAATGTTGAACAAAATCAAAAGACACTGTGTGCATGCTAGTTGTCAGATGAGTATATCAGCAATATCTCGAGAACGGCGAAGGGTATTAAGCTGAAACTTCAAGGGCATGCTGAGGGCGATATCGAAAAGCTATCGAGAGACAATTACTGTCCCATCGCCTTTTTTAGATCCCGTCCTCCAACAACAATCGAAATCTTAAAATAGCTTTTTGTTCCAAATAGTTGAAAGATCTAATAACTATGCCCCTGGAGATGCCATGATCCCTACAGCCTCTGGGGAAATGGTTGCAAGCAATCGGATTTGCGCATTGCTTACATGAAGGATTTATTATTGCAATGGAGGGAATGTTTGATCCTGGATGTTTCCAACAAGGCTTAGTGTATTAAGGTGAAACTTCAGGGAATGTGGGAGGGGAAACCAAAAGACACTGTGGGGATCCGGATAATCAAAAGGGTGTATCTGCCATATCTTAGGAACAGTTAAGGGTATTAAGTTGAAACTATCAGGGCCGCTACTAGTACTACTGCTGCGACTGCAACTGTGACTACCTGTTGCTGCGGCCACTTGCGACTGCAACTACTTGTGGCTGCGACAACTTGCGATGGCGAATTCTCGCAACTCTGACTACTTGTGATTTTGACTTCGACTTCTTAGGACTGCAACTACTTGGGACTATGACTGCGACTACTTGTGACTGCGGCTACTTACGGTGCATACTACGATTACAAGCGACGGCTACTTGCAACTTTGACTACTTGTATTTTAATTGTGACTACTTGTAACTGCCACTACCTGGGACTGTGACTAAGACCACTTCTGAGTGCGACAACTTATGACGGCTACTGCGACTACTTGTTACGGCTACTGCGACTATATGCGACTATGATTACATAGTTAGTTTGGCTAATTTTCTGCGACTGTGACTAATTGCATCCGCGACTGTTTGTGACTATGACTGCAACCACATGCGGCTGCGATTCCTATTACTTGCGACTACTTTCAGGAAATATTCAGGGGGTTATGAACAAAATTACAATATGAGCATACTGGTTGTCAAAATGGCGTAGCTACTATATCTCAAGATAGGCTAAGATTATTAAGCTGTAATATTAAGGAAATCTATATATATAAAAATAAGTTGTCTGTGTGTGGATCTGTGGATCAGGTGACGTCATGTTTGTCCGCATATGACGTCTGAATTATTTCACACTAATACAAAAGAAAAAAAAAACTAAAAAAGGTAAAAACTACAAAAAAAACTAAAAAGAAAAAAAAAACAAAAAAAGCTAAAAAACTAAAAAAAACTAAAAAAAGGTAAAAACCTAATAACTAAAAAAAAACTGAAAAAAATAAAAAAAGGCAAAAACTACAAAAAAAAAAACTAATAAAAAAACTAAAAAAGCTAAAAAACTAAAAAAACTAAAAAAAACTAAAAAAAGGTAAAAAACTAAAAAAAACTAAAAACTAAAAAAGAAAAAAACTAAAAAAAAAGGAAAAAACTGAAAAATAAAAGAGAAAAAGAAAACTAAAAAAATATGAATAAATATATATAAAAATAAGTTGTTTGTGGGTTATGTCTGTCTGTCTGTCTGTCGAGTGACGTCGTGTTTGTCCGCATATGACGTCTGAATTTTTTCACACTAATACAAAAGAAGAAAAAAAACTAAAAAAGGTAAAAACTACAAAAAAAACTAAAAAGAAAAAAAACTAAAAAAGCTAAAAAACTAAAAAAAACTAAAAAAAGGTAAAAAACTAAAAACTAAAAAAAAACTGAAAAAACTAAAAAAAGGCAAAAACTAAAAAAAAAAACTAAAAACTAATAAAAAAACTTAAAAAAGCTAAAAAACTAAAAAAACTAAAAAAACTAAACAAGGTAAAAAACAAAAAAAACTAAAAACTAAAAAAGGAAAAACTAAAAAAAAGGAAAAAACTGAAAAATAAGAGAAAAAGAAAACTAAAAAAATATTAATAAATATAAAAAATATAAATATAAATATAATATAAATTAGCAATCAACAAAGCACCGAGACACAAATGACGACCGGGACACAGGGAGTATAAATGACGACCAGGACATAAGTAAAAAAAAAAAAACTAAAAAAACTAAAAAAAATGGTAAAAACTACAAAAAAACTAAAAACTAATAAAAAAACTAAAAAACTAAAAATCTAAATAAACTAAAAAAGAAAAAAAAGAAAAAAGGAAAAAAATAAAGGAGAAAAACAAAACTAAAAAACGAATGTATATACAGACCGGGACACCGGGATACAAATGACGACCGGGACACAGGGAATATAAATGACGACCGGGACACAGGGACACAACTACAATGGGGACGCCGGGGGGCACAGGGGGATATAAATGACGACCGGGACACCGGGACACAAGGAATATAAATGACGCCCGGGACACTCAAAGAGAAATCACAGACTGGAACACCGGGACACAAATGACGACCGGGACACAGGGAATATAAATGACGACCGGGACACAGGGACATAACTACAAAGGGGACGCCGGGGTGCACAGGGGGATATATAAATGACGATGGCGACTCAGGGAATGGTCGATTAGCAATCACCATCAACAAAGCTCAAGGGCAATCATTAGAATCATGAGGTATAGATCTGAATACGGATTGTTTTCCCATGGACCATTATATGTTGCATGTTCAAGAGTCGGTAAACCTGAAAATCTATTTATATGCACAGACAATGGGACAGCAAAGAATGTTGTATAGTCGCAAGTTTTACGTAGTTAAAAACATATATATATATATATATATATATATATATATATATATATATATATATATATATATATATATATATATATATATATATATATATATATATATATATATATATATATATATATATATATATATATATATATATATATATATATATATATATATATATATATATATATATATATCTATCTATCTATATATATAAAAATAAGTTGTCTGTCTGTGGATGTGTGGATGGATGTGTGGATGGATGTGTCAGGTGACGTCATGTTTCGGCTGACGTCATGAAATTAGTTGCCGTCATTTTTGCTTTGAAGGTGACGTCATTCAAGTTATATAAGACATATGTTCGCCGTCATGTTTCGGCTGACGTCATGAAATTAGCTGCCATCATTTTTGCTTTGAAGGCATCATTTTTGCTTTGAAGGCGTGACGTCATTCAAGTTATATAAGACGGATGTTCGTGTAGAATTCTATTAATGCTTAAGTTTATAATGACTGATGAAGATGCTCAAAGAGTCTATGCCAGAAAACTTGCTGGTGATAGAGAAAGTCAGAAAAGAAAGCGTGCCGAGGAACTACCAGAGCAACGCGAAAGCAGACTTGCTGCTAAAAGAGAAAGTGAAAAAAGAAAGCATGCCGAGGAACTACCAGAGCAACGCAGAAGCAGACTTGCTGCTAAAAGAGAATGTGAAAAAAGAAAGCATGCCGAGGAACTACCAGAGCAACGCAGAAGCAGACTTGCTGCTAAAAGAGAATGTGAAAAAAGAAAGCATGCCGAGGAACTACCAGAGCAACGCGAAAGCAGACTTGCTGCTAAAAGAGAAAGTGAAAAAAGAAAGCATGCCGAGGAACTACCAGAGCAACGCAGAAGCAGACTTGCTGCTAAAAGAGAATGTGAAAAAAGAAAGCATGCCGAGGAACTACCAGAGCAACGCAGAAGCAGACTTGCTGCTAAAAGAGAATGTGAAAAAAGAAAGCATGCCGAGGAACTACCAGAGCAACGCGAAAGCAGACTTGCTGCTAAAAGAGAAAGTGAAAAAAGAAAGCATGCCGAGGAACTACCAGAGCAACGCAGAAGCAGACTTGCTGCTAAAACAGAATGTGAAAAAAGAAGGCGGGCCGAGGAATTACAAGAAAAGCAAGAAATCAGGCTTGCTGCTGATAGAGAAAGTAAGAAAAGAAAGCGTGCCGAGGAATCAAAAGACCAGCAGGAAATCAGGCTTGCTGCTGATAGAGAAAGTAAGAAAAGAAAGCGTGCCGAGGAATCAGAGCAATCTGAAAGTTATCGCCTGGCATTCAGGTACAACCCAGTCGATGATTATAGCTTGAGTAGCTGTGTTCAAATCGGGACAATGTCCAAAATTTGTCCCTATTGCAAGGCCTTGAAATTCAATGGTGAAACAATGGGAATGTGTTGCGCCTCAGGAAAAGTTAAACTTCCTCTATTGGCTGCACCACCAGAGCCATTGAAGACTTTCCTTACTGGAACTACGTCAGAATCTAAGCGTTTTTTGTCAAAAATCAGACAATACAACTCATGTTTCCAAATGACGTCGTTTGGAGCCCAAATCGAAAATCCAGATCAATTTATGTCTACTTTTAAAGTAAAAGGGCAAATTTATCATAAAGCAGGGTCCCTTCTACCATTATTAGGCGAGAATCATAAATTTTTACAATTGTACTTCATCAGTGATAGAAATTCTGAATTGAATGCACGTTGCGAAATTTCTCCCAACGTTGAAAGGACAATCGTTTCCCAATTGCAACATCTTTTCCACGAAAATAATAATTTAGTGCGTCTGTTCAAAACAGCCATCGATTTGATGCCTACTGATACTCATAAAATTGTTATTTCCGCTGACAAAACGCCTCCTGGCCAACATGTGCGTAGATACAATGCTCCGACTATCGACGAAGTGGCAATCGTTATGGTCGGTGATCAGTTTTTACCTCGAGATATTATTCTACATAAGCGAAACGCCCAGTTGTTAAGAATTGCTGAAACTCATCGATGCTACGATGCCCTACAATATCCTATCATTTTTTGGGATGGAGCCGACGGCTATCACTTTAATATTAAATTGATGAATCCAGCCACTAACAAAGAAATGAATAAGAAATGCAGTGCAATGCATTATTATTCCTATAGACTAATGATTCGGCAGGATGAAGAAAATTATATTTTAAAATGCCGTGAATTGTTTCACCAATTTGTCGTGGATATGTATGCAAAAATTGAATCAGAACGTTTGCTATATATCCGCCTGAATCAGACCAAGCTCCGCTCTGAACAATACATTCATTTGCGAGATGCAGTTATAAATGACGGTAATACCACAAACGTTGGAAGATTAACAATTTTACCTTCGTCATATGCTGGCAGTCCACGTCATATGCATGAATATGCTCAAGATGCTATTGCGTATGTTCGTCTCTATGGTCGTCCAGATTTATTTATTACATTTACATGTAATCAATCTTGGGACGAGATACTGCAGCTTTTACTTCAAGGACAATCGGCGGTTCATAGGCATGACATTACGGCACGTGTCTTCCGGCAAAAGTTGAAATCACTGATAAACTACCTTGTAAAACATGAAGTGTTTGGGTCAGTGCGATGCTGGATGTACTCAGTGGAATGGCAAAAACGAGGTTTGCCACACGCACATATACTAATCTGGCTACATAAAAAAATTACTTCAAACGAAATTGATGATGTGATTTCCGCTGAAATACCTGATAAAAATGTCGATAAGGGGTTACATGATATTATTGTAAAAAATATGATACATGGACCTTGCGGTGCACTGAACGAAAATTCACCATGCATGGCCAAAGGAAGGTGCACAAAGCAATATCCTCGACTTTTAGTACCCACAACAATTACTGGCAATGATGGTTACCCACAATATAGAAGAAGATCTACTGAAGATGGCGGTAAAACAGCAATAATAAAGAAGCGTAACGGTACCACCATCGAAGTAGATAACCAGTGGGTTGTTCCATATTCCCCTTTATTATCCAAAACATTTAATGCACATATAAACGTTGAATACTGTAACTCCGTAAAGGCAATAAAATATATATGTAAATACGTCAACAAAGGCAGTGACATGGCAGTTTTTGGCTTGCAGTCCGAAATCAAAGATTTCGATGAAATCGTAGAATATCAGGCTGGAAGATACATAAGCAGTAATGAAGCTGTTTGGCGAATTCTTTCATTTCCGATACATGAACGTAGTCCAGCTGTTGTTCACTTAGCGGTACATTTACAGAATGGTCAACGTGTTTATTTCACGGAAACCAACGTGCAACAAAGAGTCCTGAATCCACCGGATACAACATTAACAGCTTTTTTTTCGCTTTGCAAAAATGATTCTTTTGCGAAAAAACTGCTGTATACTGAAGTGCCTTCGTATTACACGTGGAATACTAAAAATAAAGTATTTGAACGTCGAAAACAGGGTAAGTCAGTCGACGGCCAACCTACCATCTTCAAAGATACCACGATAGGAAGACTCTACACCGTTCACCCCAATCAACATGAATGCTTCTTTCTACGCCTGCTTTTGGTGAATGTACCCGGTCCGACATCCTTTGAGTATTTGAGGACTGTAAATGGTACTATACATGACACTTACCGTAGTGCATGCCAAGCTCTGAATTTATTGGAGAATGACCAACACTGGGATAACTGCATCAATGACGCGTGCGAAACGTCAACCCCAAGTCAAATTCGTGCATTGTTTGGCATCATTTTAACAACTTGCTCTCCATCAGCTCCTACAGAGTTATGGGAAAAATATAAGTCAAAAATGTCCGAAGATATACTTCATCGAAAACAGTTAGAGACGTCAGACATGACTTTTGATTTTACACCAGAAATTTATAACTACACTTTAGTTGTTATAGAAGATATTTGCATAAGTATGGCAAACAAACCTCTTCAGGGTTTGGGAATGCCTTCACCTAACCGTATCGCTGCTGTTTCGACATGTGTAGAATTGGATCGTGAACAAAGTTACAGTACGAGTGATCTATTGTCGTATGTACAAAATAACATTTCCAAGTTAACGTCGGAACAAAAAGACATTTATGATACGATAATGCATTGTGTCGATAACAACGTTGGAGAAATTTTCTTTTTGGATGCGCCAGGAGGTACTGGTAAAACGTTTGTGATAAAACTGATTCTGGCATCAATTCGATCTAAAAATGATATAGCGTTGGCAATTGCGTCGTCCGGAATAGCCGCAACATTGCTGCCTGGTGGAAGAACTGCTCATTCCGCTTTGAAATTGCCTCTGAACTTGCATTCTACAGAAACTCCCACGTGCAATATTTCCAAATCATCTGGGATGGGTAAAGTATTGCAGCAATGCAAACTTATTATTTGGGATGAGTGCACAATGGCACACAAAAAATCGCTCGAGGCTCTGGATCAATGCTTGAAAGATTTAAGAGGGAATTCGAAACCCTTTGGCAGCACATTAATATTGCTTGCAGGAGATTTCAGGCAAACATTACCTATAATACCTAGATCAACTCCTGCAGACGAAATGAATGCTTGCCTGAAAAATTCTAATTTATGGGCACACGTAAAAACATTAAAATTAACTACAAATATGCGTGTCCGATTGCAAAACGATGACTCTGGTCAAACATTTTCAGATCAATTGCTAGCAATGGGAAACGGAAAGCTCCCAGTAGACTCAATTTCAGGACGTATACAACTACCTGCTGATTTCTGTAATTTAGTGACGTCCAAAAATGAATTGATTGAAAATATATTTCCGAATATTCTAAAAAATTATAAAAATAATAAATGGCTAAGTGAAAGAGCGATTCTCGCACCCAAGAATATAGACGTCCACGAAATCAACAATATTGTTTTGACCAAGATTCAAGACCAGGCAGTCCTTTACAAGTCAGTCGACACAGTTTTGGAACCAAATGAAGCGGTTAATTATCCATCTGAATTTTTAAATTCCATAGATCTTTCAGGGTTTCCACCACACGTGCTACAACTAAAAATAGGCGTACCAATAATATTGTTACGTAACATAAACCCACCAAAGCTTTGCAATGGCACTCGACTTGCCGTAAAAAAAACAATGGAAAACCTAATAGAGGCCACAATCCTGACAGGGCCTTTTGAGGGTGAGGCTGTTCTTATTCCTCGCATTCCCATGATTCCAACAGATCTGCCTTTTCAATTTAAAAGATTGCAATTCCCAATTCGATTAGCATTTGCAATCACCATTAACAAAGCTCAAGGTCAATCATTAGAAAAATGTGGTATTGATCTTAATACTGATTGTTTTTCCCATGGACAATTGTACGTTGCATGTTCGAGGGTCGGTAAACCTGACAATCTATTTATATGCAGCGAGAATTGGACAGCGAAGAATGTTGTATATTCTCAAGTTTTACGAAGTTAGTTGTATTGCGGAACAGACTGTTGTATATTCACAAGTTTTACGTAGTTAATTTGTATTGTATCTATCTATCTATCTATCTATATAAAAACGAGTTGTGTGTATGCATGTTTGTTTGTTTGTAAAAAGAACGTTTGCATATGGGGACACAACTACAATGGCGCGTAACTAATATGGCGCGTAACGACTTACGCGCGCGGGGGGGCTTGGGGGGGGCGCGAAGCGCCCCCACCAACTAGGTGTTGGGGTGGCGCGAAGCGCCACCCCAACAGCTAGTATATATATATATATATATATATATATATATATATATATATATATATATATATATATATATATATATATATATATATATATATATATATATATATCTATCTATATTCACAGGTGGGACATAGGGACACAACTACAATGGCGCGTAACTAATATGGCGCGTAACGACTTACGCGCGCGGGGGGGCTTGGGGGGGGGGGCGCGAAGCGCCCCCACCAACTAGGTGTTGGGGTGGCGCGAAGCGCCACCCCAAAAGCTAGTATGATATAATTAAATGAAAAGGCACCATATGCATCCAGATTGGCAAAATGTTATTCGTACAATATCTCATGATAATTTATGGGTTATAAGTTGAAAATTTCACATGATGTGGAGAGGATTGTTGAACTTAGTTAAAAATTAAATAAAAAAAGGTTTTTCAACCGAAATTAAGGAGCCATATAAAAATTTAAAAACATACAGAAATAATTAATTATATGAGGGGGTTGCTCCCTTCTCAATACTTCGCTCTTTACGCTTAAGATTTTCTGAATTTTAAAAAAAGCTTATTATTCTAACTAGCTGTTGGGGTGGCGCTTTGCGCCACCCCAACACCAAGTTGGTGGGGGCGCTTCGACCCCCCCCCCCAAGCGCCCCCGCGCGCGTAAGTCGTTACGTGCCATATTAGTTACGCGCCATTGTAGTTGTGTCCCTGTGTACCACCTATGAATATAGATAGACATATATATGTGTTAACTTCGTAAAACTTGCAAATATACAACATTCTTGGCTTTCCCATTGTCTGTGCATATACAAAACCTTGTATACTTGTATTGACGTCATATGCAAACGCTCTTTTTACAAACAAAGAAACATGCATACATGCAACTCATTTTTATATAGACAGATAGATAGATAGATACAATACAAATTAACTGCGTAAAACTTGCGAGTATACAACATTCTTCGCTGTCCAATTGTCGCTGCATATAAATAGATTGTCAGGTTTACCGACCCTCGAACATGCAACTTACAATTGTCCATGGGAAAAACAATCAGTATTAAGATCTATACCACATTTTTCTAATGATTGACCTTGAGCTTTGTTGATGGTGATTGCAAATGCTAATCGAATTGGGAATTGCAATCTTTTAAATTGAAAAGGCAGATCAGTTGGAATCATGGGAATGCGAGGAATAAGAACAGCCTCACCCTCAAAAGGCCCTGTCAAGATTGTTGCCTCTATTACGTTTTCCATTGTTTTTTTTACGGCAAGTCGCGTGCCATTGCAAAGCTTTGGAGGGTTTATGTTCCGTAACAATATTATTGGTACGCCTATTTTTAGTTGTAGCAAGTGTGGTGGAAACCCTGGGAGATCCAGGGAATTTAAAAATTCAGATGGATAATTAATCGCTTCATTTGGTTCCACAACTGTGTCGACTGACTTGTAAAGGACTGCCTGGTCTCGAATTTTGGTCAAAACAATATTGTTGATTTCGTCGACGTCTATATTTTTGGGTGCAAGAATCGCTCGTTCACTTAGCCATTTATTATTTTTATAATTGGTTAGAATGTTCGGAAATACTTTTTCAATCAATTCATTTTTGGACATCACTAAATTACAGAATTCAGCAGGTAGTTGTATACGTCCTGAAATTGAGTCTACTGGGAGCTTTCCGTTTCCAATTGCCAGCAATTGATCTGAAAATGTTTGACCAGAGTCATCGTTTTGCAATCGGACACGCATATTTGTAGTTAATTTTAAAATCTTTACGTGTGCCCACAAATTAGAATTTTTCAGGCAAGCATTCATTTCGTCTGCAGGGGTTGATCTAGGTATCATAGGTAATGTTTGCCTGAAATCTCCCGCAAGCAATATTAATGTGCTGCCAAAGGGTTTCGAATTCCCTCGCAAATCTTTCAAAGATTGATCCAGAGCTTCGAGCGATTTTTTGTGTGCCATTGTGCACTCGTCCCAAATAATAAGTTTGCATTGCTGCAATACTTTACCCATCCCAGATGATTTGGAAATATTGCACGTGGGAGTTTCTGTAGAATGCAAATTCAGAGGCAATTTCAAAGCGGAATGAGCAGTTCTTCCACCAGGCAGCAACGTTGCGGCTATTTCGGACGACGCAATTACCAACGCTATATCATTTTTTGATCGAATTGATGCCAGAATCAGTTTTATCACAAACGTTTTACCAGTACCTCCTGGCGCATCCAAAAAGATAATTTCTCCAACGTTGTTATCGACACAATACATTATCGTATCATAAATGTCTTTTTGCTCCGACGTTAACTTAGAAATGTTATTTTGTGCATACGACAATAGATCACTCGTGCTGTAACTTCGTTCACGATCCAATTCTACACATGTCGAAACAGCAGCGCTTTAGCTATTGATACATATTTTTTAAAACCTAAATTTTGGGGCAGATATATGGATGATGTATTAGTTATTTGGAATTATGGGGATCACAAATTGAAGGTTTTATGGAACATTTAAATAATTTGGGAGGGGAATTAGTTTTTACAATTGAAAATGAAACTGAGAAAAAATTACCGTTTCTGGATATTTGGATCCATAGAAAGAATAATAAACTAGTGTTTTCAATTTACCGTGAACCAACTAATAACAACCGCTATTTGTCTTTCACATCAAATCACCCGATCCAAGTAAAAAGGGGGGTAGTTATTTCTTTAGTGGATAGAGTGTTAAATTTAGCTTCACCAGAATATATTAGTAGTGAATTAATTTTTATTAAGGATATTCTTGTAGGAAATGAATATCCCGAAAATATGATTTCTCAAATAATAGAAAAAAGGAAAAAAAGTTACTGGAACCTGTAAAATTAGAAGAAAATGGATCAAATCAAAAACCAAATTACATAACTTTGCCTTATATCCCAAGGTTGTCACAGAAATTAAGGAAAGAATTAAAAAACCATAATATAAAAACAGCTTTTAAATCAGGACAAAATATAAGCTCATGGCTAAATAACGGAAAAGATAAAGTTCCAAGAAATATACAACAGGGGGTATACAAAATTCCATGCTCTTGTGGTAAATTTTATGTAGGTAGAACACAGCAGATTTTAAAAAATAGGCTACAGCAACACAAAAATGCGATAGATTGCTCGCTAAGACAGAATAAAAAACCTGATACTTTTGAATCCGCTATAGCGGATCACGTGTTTAATTTTTCCTCATCATAGTATTTTATTTGATCAGACAAAAATTGTTGATAAGTCTGTAGGACTTTTACAAAGTTTCAGAGAAATTATAGAAATAAAAAAGACTATCTATGGGGGTATTAGTATCAATAGAGACGAAGGGGAATTTAAAATAAATTCAATTTATAATAGTTTAATTAAAGACCAGTCAAAAACTTCAATGAGTATTGAGTTGCATAATTGTCCTGAAACAAGTAATAACCTTGCGAACGGAGGTCAAAGCATGGTCAATGCTGTAAGAAGTCAACGGACGGCAGCTAAAATAGCAAATGAAAAAATCCATTCAATTTATAATTCATAATTGTGTTTCATTAACCTGTAAGATTTTGGTTGGATTTGGGGTTGGGTGACCTCTTTTCGTATTGTTGCAAGTATTTATATTTTTCATTTTTAATAGATTCTCATTTATACATCGATTGTGGCAGAGGAAAGTGCCAATATAAACAATTACTTCAGTTTTTCTAAAGTTACAGTCAGTTGCGGGAGTGTTTGTTTTAAAATGTGAGTCTTTGTTTCTTATATATTTGATTGTTTATATTTTTTATGTTGGTTTAGTTGTCGTGGCATTTTTATAATGTCTTAAAAATAGTCTTAAATTGTTGTAATTTTCTCCTTTTTTGTTGTTTTTTCTTTCCGTTGAGAAAGGGTCCCGGACGTGGGGCCGAAATATTCGGAGTATTTTTATTTTTTGGTTAGCTAAAGTGTAGTTTTTATTTTATTTTGTTGTCACTGCTTTATAAGAAATTAAACCCGTTTTTTCTTCAATTATTTTTTTTCGTAAATCCTAATGAGGTTTGTTTGCCATACATACGCACAAATCTTCAATAATAACTAAAGTGTAGTTTTAAATTTCTGATGTAAAATCAAAAGTCATATCTGACGTCTCCAACCGTTTTCGATGGAGTATATCTTCGGACATTTTCGATTTATATTTTTCCCATAACTCTGTAGGAGCTGAAGGAGAGCAAGTTGTTAGTATGATTCCAAACAATGCAAGAATTCGACTTGGAGTTGACGTTTCGCACGCGTCTTTGATGCAGTTATCCCAGTGTTGGTCATTATCAAATAAATTCAGAGCTTGGCATGCACTACGGTAAGTGTCATGTATAGTACCGTTTACAGTTCTCAAATACTCAAAGGACGTCGGACCGGGTACATTCACCAAAAGCAGGCGTAGAAAGAAGCTTTCATGTTGATTGGGGTGAACGGTGTAGAGTCTTCCTATCGTGGTATCTTTGAAGATGGTAGGTTGGCCGTCGACCGACTTACCCTGTTTTCGACGTTCAAATACTTTATTTTTAGTATTCCACGTGTGATACGAAGGCACTTCAGTACACAGCAGTTTTTTTTGCAAAAGAATCATTTTTGCATAACGAAAAGAAAGCAGTTAACGTTGTATCCGGTGGATTCAGGGCTCTTTGTTGCACGTTGGATTCCGAAAAATAAACACGCTAACCATTCTGTAAATGTACCGCTAAGTGAACAACAGCTGGACTACGTTCATGTATCGGAAATGAAAGAATTCGCCAAACAGCTTCATTACTGCTTATGTATCTTCCAGCCTGATATTGTACGATTTCGTAAATATCACTGATTTCGGACTGCAAGCCAAAAACTGCCATGTCACTGCCTTTGTTGACGTATTTACATATGTATTTGATTGCGGAGTTACAGTATTCAACGTTTATGTGTGCATTCAATGTTTTGATAATAAAGGGGAATATGGAACAACCCAATGGTTTTTTACTTCGATGGTGGTACCGTTACGCTTCTTTATTATTGCTGTTTTACCGCCATCTTCAGTAGATCTTTTTCTATATTGTGGGTAACCATCATTGCCAGTAATTGTGTTGGGTTCTAAAAGTCGAGGATATTGCTTTGTGCCTTCCTTTGGCCATGCATGGTGATTTTTCGTTCAGTGCACCGCAATGTCCATGTATCATATTTTTTACCACAATCTATATATCTATCTATATATAAAAAAATAAGTTGTCTGTCTGTCTGTCAGGTGACGTCATGTTTCTGTGTCGACTGACGTCATGAAGTTAGTTGTCGTCATTTTTGTTATGACGGTGACGTCATTAATGGTATTTAAGACATGCGTTCACGGAAAAATGTTTAATTGTAAAATGACTGAAGAACCTACAATGGCAACAGCCGAGGAAGCTGCTCAAAGAGTCTATGCCAAAAAACTTGCTGCTGATAGAGAAAGTAAGAAAAGAAAGCGTGGATATAACCGGGAATATAAATGACGACCGGGACACAGGGACACAACTACAACGGGGACGCCGGGGGCACAGGCGGGATATATAATTGACGACTGAGACACAGGGATTGTTTGAATAGAAATTACAGACCGGGATACCGGGACACAAATGACGACCGGGACACTGGGACATAGGGAATATAAATGACGACCGGGACACTCAAAGAGAAATTACAAACTGGGACACCAGGACACAAATGACGACCGGGACACAGGGAATATAAATGCTATTTATATGCTCAGACAATGGGACAGCGAAGAATGTTGTATATTCGCATGTTTTACGTAGTTAAAAATATATATTTATATCTATCTCTATTCACAGGTGGGACACAGGGACACAGCTACAATGGCGCGTAACTAATATGGCGCCTAACGACTTACGCGCGCGGGGGGGGGCTTGGGGGGGCGCAAAGCGCCCCACCAACTAGGTGTTGGGGTGGCGCGAAGCGCCACCCCAACAGCTAGTATAAAAATAAGTTGTCTGTGTGTGTGTGTGTGTGTCGAGTGAAGTCATGTTTGTGTGTCGACTGACGTCATGTTTTCGACTGACGAAATTACTGACCGGGACATCGGGACACAAATGACGACCGGGACACCGGCACATCTATATATATAAAAATAAGTTGTCTGTCTGTGTGTCTGTCTGTCAGGTGACGTCATGTTTCTGTGTCGACTGACGTCATGAAGTTAGTTGTCGTCATTTTTGCTATGACGGTGACGTCATTAAAGATATTTAATCATGAAGTTAGTTGTCGTCATTTTTGCTATGACGGTGACGTCATTAAAGATATTTAAGACATATATGTTCACGTAGAAATCTATTATTGTTTAAGTTTAAAATGACTGATGAACTTACAATGGCAAAAGCCGATGAAGATGCTCAAAGAGTCTATGCCAAAAAACTTGCTGCTGATAGAGAAAGTCAGAAAAGAAAACGTGCCGAGGAATCAAAAGAACAGCAAGGAAACAGGCTTGAGGCTGATAGAGAAAGAAAGAACAGAAAGCCTGCCGAGGAATCAAAAGAACAGCAGGGAAACAAGCTGCCGAGGAATCACAAGAACAGCAAGAAATCAGGCTTGCTGCTGATAGAGAAAGTAAGAAAAGAAAGCTTGCCGAGGAATCACAAGAACAGCAAGAAATCAGGCTTGCTGCTGATAGAGAAAGTAAGAAAAGAAAGCGTGCCGAGGAATCAGAGCAACCTGAAAGTTATCGCCTGGCATTCAGGTACAGCCCAGTCGATGATTATAGCTTGAGTAGATGTGTTCAAATCGGGACAATGTCTAAAATTTGTCCCTATTGCAAGGCCTTGAAATTCAATGGTGAAACAATGGGAATGTCTTGCGCCTCAGGAAAAGTTAAACTTCCTCTATTGGCTGCACCACCAGAGCCATTGAAGACTTTCCTTACTGGAACTACGTCAGAATCTAAGCGTTTTTTTATCAAAAATCAGAAAATACAACTCATGTTTCCAAATGACGTCGTTTGGAGCCCAAATCGAAAATTCAGATCAATTTATGTCTTCTTTCAAAGTAAAAGGGCAAATTTATAAACAGGGTAAGTCAGTCGACGGCCAACCTACCATCTTCAAAGATACCACGATAGGAAGACTCTACACCGTTCACCCCAATCAACATGAATGCTTCTTTCTACGCCTGCTTTTGGTGAATGTACCCGGCCCGACATCCTTTGAGTATTTGAGAACTGTAAACGGTACTATACATGACACTTACCGTAGTGCATGCCAAGCTCTGAATTTATTGGAGAATGACCAACACTGGGATAACTGCATCAATGACGCGTGCGAAACGTCAACCCCAAGTCAAATTCGTACATTGTTTGGCATCATTTTAACAACTTGCTCTCCATCAGCTCCTACAGACTTATGGGAAAAATATAAGTCAAAAATGTCCGAAGATGTACTCCATCGAAAACAGTTAGAGACGTCAGATATGACTTTTGATTTTACATCAGAAATTTATAACTACACTTTAGTTATTATAGAAAATTTGTGGGTACGTATGGCAAACAAACCTCTTCAGGATTTGGGAATGCCTTCACCTAACCGTATCGCTGCTGTTTCGACATGTGTAGAATTGGATTGTGAACAAAATTACAGTACGAGTGATCTATTGTCGTATGTACAAGATAACATTTCCAAGTTAACGTCGGAACAAAAAGACATTTATGATACGATAATGCATTGTGTCGATAACAACGTTGGAGAAATTTTCTTTTTGGATGCGCCAGGAGGTACTGGTAAAACGTTTGTGATAAAACTGATTCTGGCATCAATTCGATCAAAAAATGATATAGCGTTGGCAATTGCGTCGTCCGGAATAGCCGCAACATTGCTGCCTGGTGGAAGAACTGCTCATTCCTCTTTGAAATTGCCTCTGAAATTGCATTCTACAGAAACTCCCGCGTGCAATATTTCCAAATCATCTGGGATGGGTAAAGTATTGCAGCAATGCAAACTTATTATTTGGGATGAGTGCACAATGGCACACAAAAAATCGCTCGAGGCTCTGGATCAATGCTTGAAAGATTTGAGAGGGAAGTCGAAACCCTTTGGCAGCACATTAATATTGCTTGCGGGAGATTTCAGGCAAACATTACCTATAATACCTAGATCAACTCCTGCAGACGAAATGAATGCTTGCCTGAAAAATTCTAATTTATGGGCACACGTAAAAATATTAAAACTAACTACAAATATGCGTGTCCGATTGCAAAACGATGACTCTGGTCAAACATTTTCAGATCAATTGCTGGCAATTGGAAACGGAAAGCTCCCAGTAGACTCAATTTCAGGACGTATACAACTACCTGCTGATTTCTGTAATTTAGTGACGTCCAAAAATGAATTGATTGAAAAAGTGTTTCCGAATATTCTACAGAATTATAAAAATAATAAATGGCTAACTGAAAGAGCGATTCTCGCACCCAAAAATATAGACGTCCACGAAATCAACAATATTGTTTTGACCAAGATTCGAGACCAGGCAGTCCTTTACAAGTCAGTCGACACAGTTTTGGAACCAAATGAAGCGGTTAATTATCCATCTGAATTTTTAAATTCCATAGATCCTTCAGGGTTTCCACCACACGTGCTACAACTAAAAATAGGCGTACCAATAATACTTTTAAGAAATACCAACCCACCAAAGCTTTGCAATGGCACGCGACTTGCCGTAAAAAAAAAACAATGGAAAACCTAATAGAGGCCACAATCTTGACAGGGCCTTTTGAGGGTGAGGCTGTTCTTATTCCTCGCATTCCCATGATTCCAACGGATCTGCCTTTTCAATTTAAAAGATTGCAATTCCCAATTCGATTAGCATTTGCAATCACCATCAACAAAGCTCAAGGTCAATCATTAGAAAAATGTGGTAAAGATCTTAATACTGATTGTTTTTCCCATGGACAATTGTACGTTGCATGTTCGAGGGTCGGTAAACCTGACAATCTATTTATATGCAGCGACAATTGGACAGCGAAGAATGTTGTATATTCGCAAGTTTTACGCAGTTAATTTGTATTGTATCTATCTATCTATCTATCTATCTATATAAAAACGAGTTGTGTGTATGCATGTTTGTTTGTTTGTAAAAAGAGCGTTTGCATATGACGTCATTATTAGTACATACGGCTTTGTATATGCACAGACAATGGGAAAGCCAAGAATGTTGTATATTCGCAATTTTTACGTAGTTTGAAACACATATATAAATCTTTCTATATTCACAGGTGGGACACAGGGACACAACTACAATGGCGCGTAACTAATATGGCGCGTAACGACTTACGCGCGCGGGGGGGCTTGGGGGGCGCGAAGCGCCCCACCAACTAGGTGTTGGGGGGGGGCGAAGACAGGTGTTGGGGGGGGGGCGACACAGGGACACAACTACAACGGGGACGCCGGGGGGGCACATGGAGATATATAAATGACGACGGGGACACAGGGAATGTTCGATTAGCAATCACCATCAACAAAGCTCAAGGGCAATTATTAGAATCATGAGGTATAACTAAAAAAACTAAAAAAAGGTAAAAAACTAAAAACTAAAAAAAAAGGACCAATTCAAAAACGAATGTATATACAGACCGGGACACCGGGACACAAATGACGACCGGGACACAAGGAATATAAATGACGCACGGGACACTCAAAGAGAAATCAAAGACTGGGACACCGGGACACAAATGACGAGTGGGACACAGGTAATATAAATGACGACCGGGACACAGGGACACAACTACAACGGGGACGCCGGGGGGCACAGGGGGATATATAATGACGTCGACGACACAGGGAATGGTCGATTAGCAATCACCATCAACAAAGCTCAAGGGCAATCATTAGAATCATGAAGTATAGATCTGAATACGGATTGTTTTCCCATGGACCATTATATGTTGCATGTTCAAGAGTCGGTAAACCTGACAATCTATTTAATTGCACAGACAATGGGACAGCGAAGAATGTTGTATATTCGCAAGTTTTACGTAGTTAAAAACAGATATGTATATATATCTATCTATATTCACAGGTGGGACATAGGGACACAACTACAATGGCGCGTAACTAATATGGCGCGTAACGACTTACGCGCGTGGGGGGCTTGGGGGGCGCGAAGCGCCCCCACCAACTAGGTGTTGGGGTGGCGCGAAGCGCCACCCCAACAGCTAGTACCATATAAGCCCTTATCGACATTTTCATCAGGTATTTCAGCGGAAATCACATCATCAATTTCATTAGAAGTTATTTTATAATGCAGCCAGATTAGTATATATGCGTTTGGCAATCCTCGTTTTTGCTATTCCACTGAGTACATCCAGCATCGCACTGACCCAAACACTTTAAGTTTTACTTTGTAGTTTATCAGTGATTTCAACTTTTGCCGGAAGACGCGGGGCGTAATGTCATGTCTATGAACCGCCGATTGTCCTCGAAGTAAAAGCTGCTGTATCTCGTCCCAAGATTGATTACATGTAAATGTAATAAATAAATCTGGACGACCATAGAGACGAACATACGCAATAGCATCTTGAGCATATTCATGCATATGACGGGGACTGCCAGCATATGACGAAGGTAAAATCGTTAATCTTCCAACGTTTGTGGTATTACCGTCATTTACAGCTGCATCTCGCAAATGAATGTATTGTTCAGAGCGGAGCTTGGTCTGATTCAGACGGATGAATAGCAAATGTTCTGATTCAATTTTTGCATACATATCAACGATGTATTGGTGAAACAATTGACGGTATTTTAAAATATAATTTTCTTCATCCTGCCGAATCATTAGTCTATAGGAATAATAATGCATTGCACTGCATTTCTTATTCATTTCTTTGTTAGTGGCTGGATTTATCAATTTAATATTAAAGTGATAGCCGTCGGCTCCATCCCAAAAAATGATAGGATATTGTAGGGCATCGTAGCATCGATGAGTTTCAGCAATTCTTACCAACTGAGTGTTTCATTTATGAAGAATAATATCTCGAGGTAAAAAATGATCACCGACCATAACGATTGCCTCTTCGTCGATAGTTAGAGCATTGTATCTACGCACATGTTGGCCAGGAGGCGTTTTGTCAGCGGAAATAACAATTTTATGCGTAATCAGTACAAACAATTGACGGCATTTTAAAATATAATTTTCTTCATTGTGACGAATCATTAGTCTATAGGAATAATAATTTATTGCGCTGTATTTCTTATCCGTTTGTTTATAAGTGGATGGATCTATCAATTTATTATTAAAGTGATAGTTGATAGTTGTAGCATTGTATCTACGCACATTTTCCCCAGTAGGCGTTTTGTCAGCGGAAATAACTATTTTATGCGTATCAGTAGGCATCAAATCGATTTCTGTTTTGAACAGGCGCACTAAAACATTATTTTCGCGGAAAAGATGTTGCAGTTGCGAAACGATAGTCCTTTCAACGTCGGGAGAAATTTCCCAACGTGCATTCAATTCAGAATTGCTATCACTGAGGAAGTACAGTTGTAAAAATTTATTATTCTCGCCCGAGAATGGTAGAAGGGACCCCGCTCTATGATAAATTTGCCCTTTTACTTTGAAAGTAGGCATAAATTGATCTGGATTTTCGATTTGTGTACCAAACGACGTCATTTGGAAACATGAATTATATTTTCTGATTTGTGATAAAAAAAAAATGCTTAGATTCTGACGTAGTTCCAGTAAGCAAAGTCTTCAATAGCTCTGGTGGTGCAGCCAGTAGAGGAAGTTTAACTTTTCCCGAGGCACAACACATTCCCATTGTTTCACCATTGAATTTCAAGGCCTTGCAATAGGGACAAATTTTAGACATAGTCCCGATTTGAACACATCTACTCAAGCTATAATCACCTGAATGCCAGGCGATAATTTTCAGGTTGCTCTTGTGATTCCTCGGCACGCTTTCTTTTGGTGATTTCTCTTTGAGACGCAAGCCTAATTTCACACTGTTGTTGTGATTCCTCGGCACGCTTTCTTGGCACGCTTTCTTTTCTTACTTTCTCTATCAGCCACAAGTCTTTTGGCATAGACTCTTTGAGCAGCTTCCTCGGCTGTTGCCATTGTAGGTTCTTCAGTCATTTTACAATTAAAAATTTCTCTTTCAACGATCTTCTCACAATTAAAAATTTGTCTTTGAACGATTTTTTTAAATACTTATAATGACGTCATATATTAAGCATCGTCATAACAAACATGACGACAAGTAACTTCATGACGACATACAGCTCAATCCTTATAATGACGTCAGTCGACAGACAGACAAACAACTTATTTTTGTATATATAGATTAAAAGGTCATTGTTTTTCAGGAGTCGTTCTTAAAGAATCGGAAGAGAAAGTCAACCTTTAGCGTAAAGAGAGATGTATTGAGAAAGGGGCAGCCCTCCTCATATAATTATAATTTTCTGTTCGTTTCAAGTTTTGATCTTGCTCCATACTTTCAGTGGATTTTTTTTCCTATTTAATTTAACATTGTTTTCAAATAATGCCGGGAAATCTGACTCCCTCTCTATGGAAAACTCCTTCTACCCATGGACAATTCCTTCATGGAAAGTTATTCCAACGAAAAATCCCCGTCCCCGCCAGAGAAAATTCTCCCAGACAATTCCATTGTAGCTAAAAATTCCCCAAAAAGTTAATACGGAAAGATACTTTAGACAAAACCAACCCGGTAACAATTACCTCCCCCCCCGACAATTCTTCTTAATATCTCTGCCTGTAAAATTACCCTCAGTGTAAAAATTCCCCTGTAAACCTCACCCCCTGGAAACTTCCTTCCCCATCTAAAATTCTCTCAGTGGAAAACCTTCCGCCGAAAATTCCACCCAAAAATGTATGCATACTTCCCTATAATAGATTCTATACGTAAACAATGGGCAAATTTAATAACTTAAAGACCTTTCCCCAAGGGCTGTGGGGTCCTGTTATCTTCAAATGCATAGTTATTAGACCTTTCAGCTATGCTGAACAAAATGACTATCTCAAAATATTGATCAGGCGACTTCGAGGGAAAAAGGGCAGAAGGGGTTCTAGTTGCCCTCAAAATTATGATCATTTGAAAGGCCACTAGAACTTTTAATTTCCTTTCAAATGAACCCCTTCCCTATATTCTAGGACTATTGTTTGATGCGACTACCCCCGGAAAAAAAAATGAACACGCATTTGCGATCTTTCTTCTGGCAAAAATTCATAGTTCCACGTTTTTGCAGATGGAAGCTTGAACCTTCTACAATAAAATTCTTGGGTACGCTGAATCTGATGATGTGAGCGTTAAGGTCTCTTGATTTTTAGGGTGTGTTTCGCCCCTATTTTTGAAAATCAAGCAAATTTTCTCAGGCGAATAGCTTTTGATGGGTAACATTAAACTTAATGATTTTTTTTTTTATATTTGGAATCAGCAGAACAGGTCAATTCTTTTGATATATCTATTGATATCAAAATTCCGTTTTTAGAGTTTCAATAGCTATTGAGCCGTGTTGCTCCTTACTTACAGTTTATTACCACGGACTGATTGAAACACAATTATTTGCATTCCAGTTGTTCAACGGGTGTATCTGCAATTTTGCAGGAAGGGCTCCGGGTATATAGTTGAAACAGGGAATGCTGAGGGGGATGTTGCAATGAATCAAAAGATACCATGTACATCCAGGTTGTTAAAATGGTGTATGCAATATATCTGGAATTTTTAAGGATATTCAGTTAAAGCTTTCAGAGAATGTTGAGGAGGATGTTGAACATAATCAAAGACGCTATATGCATCTTGGCTATCAAAAGGACACATCTGCTATATTGCACGAACGCCTTAGTTTATGCCTTGTTGAAGCTTTCCGGTATGTTGAGGGGGATGAAGAACTAAATCAATAGATATTATGGATATCTAGGTTTTTAAAATGGTTTGTGTAATATTTCACGACGCTAAGATTATAAAGTCGAAATTTCAGGAAAGGACGGTTAATTGGTAAAAATTAGAAAAAAGAGGTATTTTTAACTTACGAACGGGTTAACGGACCGTAATGAAATCTGATATTTAGAAGGACCTCGTGTCTCAGAGCTCTTATTTTAAATCCCGACCGGGTCCGGTGACATTGGGGGGAGTTGGAGGGGGAAACCAGAAATCTTGGAATCTTGGGGTGACACTTGGTGGGATACATGTTACTATACCGAACAAGAAAAGACTACAGGAACACTGTATTTGCAAGTTTATCTTATGCAAATAACTGCCAATAAACAAAGAACAGTACTATCGATAACTCTAGTACCGATTCTAATTTTAGGTTCTGACCTAGTCACAAGTGCCATATGAGCTCTTGGCTCTTGATTCTTTTGACCTCGTAACAAGTGCCATATGAACTCTTGGCTCTTGTTTATTTAATGTATTAATTCAACTTATTAATTTTAATTTTATTTTATTAATCCCTAAAGTAACTTTAATTTATCTTAACTTACCAATTTATTTAATCTAAATTTGTTTTCAAAGTGCAGTAGCAGCGAATTGACGAATTTGCTTCTATTGGTCTATCAGACCCTGTTGGTCTGGGTCTATACAGACTTATAAGCCCGGGATTTATAATATTTTTACTAGATCTCGTTTTATACAATTTGGTTACTTTCTTAGTTAACTTAAAAATAACTTCTTATTTTTAATTAAAAATTGTGGCTTGATCTAGATTTCATGACTCAAAAGTCAGTAACTCCAATCGTGTCTTTTCCTTTTCCATTCTTGACATGGTTGATTCTAATCTGTATAGTAAATGAAATCATCTCCAGTCAACAGTAAAAACCTTCTTGTTGGATTTCTAATGCTATTTCCCATAATACGCCTACGGAGACAATATTCTTTTGTAGTGGCAAATTTGTGATTCAATTGGGCGTGCGGCTTCTACTATTCAACCGATACATGTCAGACTGGCGAAACAAGTAAAGGTTGCTTTTGTCTTCCTTGAATGATAGGAGGGAAAAAGCAGCGCTCAAGCAAGAGAAAAGAGAGATTACTGTCCTATGTAGATATGTTTACAAGTGGGCTTCAATTCAGTTGGTATTGTATCAGATTAACGACGCTTCTTGACTACTAAGGTCCCTGCTTCGGCCCTGCAGTGCATTTCTGCAGCATGATTCGATCTCTGGTCCCGTATTACCAAGCTAAGGTCAAACCCACTGCGCCACCACAGGACAAAGAATTTGGAGATTTTTATGACGTATTTTCATATTAACCAGTGGGATTATTCTGTGTCAGAAAGGGAAGCCGAATAAGCTTTTCTTTTTTAAACGTTGTTGTATTTAGCTGTGAGTCGGTAAAAATGATGCAAATCAGATTGTTTTGGTTTTGTCGAAAAGAGAGATTATTTTCCTATAAACCTGTGTTTAAAATTGTGCTTTAATCTAATTGGTTTATTTTTTTGACGTATTTCGTATTAACCAATCAGGTTATTGTATGTGAGAAAGGAAAGCTTGATAAGCCTTTCTTTTTTAAGTTGTTGTATTTACTTGTGAGCCGGTAAAAGCAATGCAAAACCAGATTTTTTTTGTTGTTGTTTATTTTTTTTAAGAGAGATTATTGTCATATAGGCTATAGCTGTGTTTAAAAGCGGGCTTTAATTTAATTGGTTTATTCTTGTAACGTATTTTCGTATTAACCAATCAGATTATTGTATGTGAGAAAGGAAAGCCGAATAAGTGTTTCTTTTTTAAACATTGTTATATTTACACGTGAGCCGGTAAAAACAATGTAAAACCAGATTGTTTTGGTTTTTCGGAAAAGAGGGATTATTGTCCTATATAGCTGTGTTTAAAAGTGGGCTTTATTTTAATCATTTTATTTTTTTGACGTATTTTCGTATTAACCAATCAGATTATTGAATATCAGAAAGGGAAGCCGAATGAGCGTTTCTTTTTTAAACGTTGTTGTATTTACCTATAGTAGCTCACGACAATTTGAGCCGATAGAAACAATACAAAACCGGATTGTTTGTTTTATTGGAAATTTTAGGCCAGGAAAAAGGACGAATAATTCGTAAAAAAGTTTTTTTAGAGGCAAGTTCTCCATTCTGTAGATGGAACATCTTATTATGATGAAAACAATTAATAGAAATTTAACTCTGGAAAATTTATTTCAAATTGGGGGGGGGGGACTTGATGCAAAAAAAGTACAACGATCGTTTTCTTCTTTTTTTTCAGGGGATGGGGTCCTTTTAATGAATCTTAGGGGCCTTTCCCTTCCTTCGCAGGAATTATTTAAGTGAACGTCTCAATTATCACAAAGAAAACACATGGAAATACTGCTCTGGGAAAGTCAAAGACAAATGAGGGAAAGGGATAAAAAAGAACATGAACTTATTTTCAATTTTGCTAGAAAAAGGAGCTTTTCCATAAAAAAAAAACAAATGCTAGGAGGTTGGGAGGGAGATTATACATATGGGAAGAGTTTTAAACCTCTTGTTAATGGTTTTCGACATTTGAAATTATATGCTTCCCAGCATTTCAACTCCAGAAATGGCTAACAAAGTGCTTTTTTTGGTGAAACATGGCACTTTACGATGGCGTTATCAAGGCAAATTCCCAAAAGAACCTTAGAAATGATAAAGCGCTGCGAAAGGATCCACTAAGCCATTCTCTGTTATGTCACAGTAGTCTGCTAATTCTACTGATCAGTGGATAACTTGATGCTTCCTAAGGGGACTGGGAGTTGGAGTGTACATGAGAGTGATTGTAAACATCCATTTAAGGGTTTTTGACCATCTGCTTTTTTGCTTACCAGCCTTTCCACTGAGGAACTGGAACCAAAAAGTGCTATTACTTGTGTCAAATGGCACTAACAGATGGACTTGTCGAGATAAATAAAAAAAAACACGTATGTTTGGCTAATAGATTTTAAATGAGTCAATAAGCATCTCTATGTGATGTCGTGACAGCCTACTTACCTTGGTTGGGAAATAAGGAGACACGTCAGTGCTCGCCATGCAAAAAAGTGATTTTCCCCCCTGTTCGTGGTTCTCTTGTCTATGGTTTTCGATCATGGTGGTTCTATTCGTGCACTATTCGTTTCTATTAGCCGCCATTTTCAAGGGGTTTTGAGGTCTTGTATAGAATTCTCATAAGCTTGTTTCCGCAATAAACTTTCAAACAGTTCATGGTAATGAACTGTAAGTAAGGAGAGATGTGGCTCAATAGTAACCGAAATTCTAATAAACAGAGTCTAGATAACAATAAATGCATAAAAAGAATCGAATTTTGATGCTTATTCAAAATGTGTAAAACTCACCAAATTTAATGGCACCCATCAAAAGTTACGAGTCTGAGAAAATTTACAAACTTTTGAAAAAGGCCTTAAACACTCCCAAAACATCAAATAATCTTAGTGAATATTACGGGAACCGTACTGTAGAGTTTTCAAACTTTTATGTACAAAATAAGGAATTTCGCATTTTTTGCCAGAAGAAAGATCAAGGATGCGTGTTTATTTGTTTTTTTTTCTTTTTTCAGGGATGATTGTATTGAACTAGAGATCGTGCAAGATTGAAAGAGGGCTTATCTGATTGGAAATAAAAAGTTCTAATGCTCTTTTTATGTGACGAAAAATAATGGAGAGCAGCATTACCCCTCCCATGCTAATTTTTTCCCCAAAGTCACCCGATCAAAATTTTGAGATAGTAATTTTTTCAGGATATTCGAAAAGTTTGTCTTTGAGGATGACTTAAACCCCCCACAGTCCCTGGGGGTAGGGCTGCAAGTTATGAACTTTGCCCATTGCATTGTATAGTATTGGTTATCCGGAAGTATATAGACATTTTTCAGGAGGATTTTTCTGGTGATGGAGAAACTTTTCATGAGGGAAGGGAATTTTGCATAGAGGGTGAGGCGATTTCCCAGCGTTATTTATAAAAAAACGATCAGAACCTGATTAAAAAAAAACAAGTTTTTTCAGCTGGAAGTAAGGAGCAACTTTGAAAGTTAAAATGAAAAGAAATTATTATGTATATGAGGAGGGTTGTACCTCCTTAATAACTCGCTCTTTAGGCTAAAGTTTTTAGTGTTTGCCATGTTGCCTACAAATAGTAGGTCTATAATTCATCAGTGATGTTGCAATTGCATTCAAGCTCATTCTTCCTTATCTTCTAATGAGATCAAACACTATGTCTGGAATTTTCTATAGATGGGGAGTACTGAATAACTGTAACAAAAATCAGACTTATGTTATTGTAAAATTACTATTAATTTAAAAAGTAAAATTGATATACAAAACGTTAAAAAAACACGTTTTCTTTTAAGTAAAAGTAAGTTGCGACATTGAACCTTAAAACGAACAGAAATTATTCCATATTTGAAAGGGGCTGTCCCATCCACAACGTCCGCTCCTTGTGCTAGAGTTTTTTATTGTTTTAAAAAGTAGAGTTTTAGTGTAAAAAAAGTAGTAAAAGTTTAGTGTAAAGACCAGGGCGTTGAGGAGGGGACAGCCCCTTTCGTATTCGGAATAATTTCTGTTCTTTTTAAGTTTTGATGTCGCTCCTCGCTTTCAGTTAAAAAAAACTTTTTTTTTCTATTTAAATACTATTAAGGTCAACCGGAATAATAGTTATCATTCCTGAACGAACGACACATGGCGGATTTTTCTTGCTAGACACTTGTTTATGATAAAACGCGTTTTCAACTTTCGGTTACTATGAGCCGTGGTTTCCTCTTTGGTAAATTGCAGCTATTGCTAAAATCATGGAAAGAACGTGAAGAATGTTTTGACAGAATCATCCAGTATGCCGAAAAATGTGGACACCAAGAAAATTAAGTAAATTAGGTGTCCGCACGCAGTGCCGACACCTTGGAGCGTTCCCCCTCCCGATCTTACGACACCTTCCTCACGCCCTTTTAGCTGTGCTCCTGACAAATTGAATTGCTTAAGACGAATTTTGATAAGTTTTTTATTATTTTAAAAAGTAGAGTTGTGACAAAGAGGCAATCTTTAGCGTAAAGAGGAGGGACAGCCCCTTTCATATACGGAGCAATTTATGTTCGTTTTAAGTTAATTTAATTAAGATGAAGAACGTTATACTTTTATCTCGTTGCTATTCTGTTGAGCAATCATGAAACAAGGTTAAACTATTCTGTTGAGCAATCATGAAACGAGGTTAAAGTGATATATTTTTGATTCCCTTTTAACTTGTATTTTATATGATGTTTCCATTAGGTACTGAAAAGAAAAACATGAAAAGCCATAGAAATGCCTCATATTTTGATAGTTTGATTAGAAAAAAAAGTAAAAGAAACCCTGTACGACATATATCTCTTGAATTCAAAGGTATTTTTAAGACGTAGATGAAGCCTTATGTTTGCTTTAAAAATACGAGACCTTTAATAGAAAAACATTCATGTAATTCTACAAGCAAAAAAGCACTTAAGTTCAGTTTTAACTGGCTTCTTCATTGGCAAGGAATGATACTGAATGGGAAGCCATTTATTTCTTACTTCAAAGATGGACTTAAGGGACCTACCAAGGTCTCTTGATAGGGCATAGGTAACTTGTAGGAGTGGAAACTACAGCTAATGTTGAACAAAAAATCTTTGATTTTTTTACTTAGTAATTTTGTTTCTTTTTTTTGGGGGGGGGGGAACTGAGATCTTATGGTTGTTTTTATGCTAATTTTGACTCTTATGCTAATTTTTTCTTATTATTGCACTAAAAAAAAAAAAAAATTCTAATATTTGGCGAACACAAGATGGCGTTGGTGTTTTTATGGCACTTGGTATTAACCAAGTGACATATAGCAGTCGCCAATTCTGTCGGTCTGTCTGTCGGTCTGTCGGTCTGTCTGTCGGTCCCGGTTTTGCTACTTTAGGCACTTCCAGGTAAGCTAGGATGATGAAATTTGGCAAGCGTATCAGGGACCGGACCAGATTAAATTAGAAATAGTCGTTTTCCCGATTTGACCATCTGAGGGGGGGGGGAGTGGGGGCCCGGTTAATTCGCAAAAAATAGAAAAAATGAAGTATTTTTAACTTATCAGCGGGTGATTGGATCTTAATGAAATTTGATGTTTGGAATGATATTCTGTCTCAGAGCTCATATTTTAAATCCCGACCGGATCTGATGACATTGGGGGGAGCTGGAGGGGGAAAACCTAAAGTCCCGGTTTTGCTACTTTAGGCACTTCCAGGTAAGCTAGGACGATGAAATTTGGCAAGCGTATCAGGGACCGGACCAGATTAAATTAGAAATAGTCGTTTTTCCGATTTGACCATCTGGGGGGGGAGTAGGGGCCGGTTAATTCGGAAAAAATAGAAAAAATGAAGTATTTTTAACTTATGAGCGGGTGATTGGATCTTAATGAAATTTGATGTTTGGAATGATATTGTGTCTCAGAGCTCTTATTTCCCGACTGGGTCTGATGACATTGGGTGGAGTTGGAGGGGGGGGGGAACCTAAAATCTTGGATCTAAAATCTAAAAACCACTTAGAGTGGAGGGATCGGGATGAAACTTGATGAGAAAAATAAGCGCAATTCCCAGATACATGATTGACATAATCGGAACTGATTTGCTCTCTTTGGGGTAGTTGGGGGGGGGGAGTAATTCTTAAAAATTAGAAAAATGAGGTATTTTCAACTTACGAACGGGTGATCGGATCTCAATGAAATTTGATGTTTAGAAGGATATCGTGTCTTAGAGCTCTTATTTTAAATCCCGACCGGGTCTGATGATGGGGGCGGGGAGTTGGGAGGGGGAAACCTAAAACTTGGAAAACACTTAGAGTGGAGGGATCGGGATGAAACATGGTGGTAAAAATAAACACAAGTCCTAGATAGATGATTGACATCACGGAACGGATCCGCTCTCTTTTGGGTAGTTGGGGAGGGGGGTATTTCTGAAAAATAAAAAAATGAGGTATTTTTAACTTACGAACGGATGATCGGATGTCAATGAAATTTGATATTTAGAAGAATATCGTGGCTCAGAGCTCTTATTTTAAACCCGACCGGAACTGGTGACATTGGGGGGGGGATCTGGGAGGGAGAAACCTTAAAATTGGAAAACACTTAGAGTGGAGGGATCGGGATGAATCTTGGTGGAACAAAAACACGAGTCCTAGATACATGAGTGACATAACCAGAACGGATCCGCTCTCTTTGGGGTAGTTGGGGGGGGGGGGTTAATTCTAAAAAATTAGAAAAAATGAGGTATTTTTAACTTACGAACGGGTGATTGGATCTCCATGAAATTTGATTTTTAGAAGGATATCGTGTCTCAAAGCTCTTATTTTAAATCCTCACCGGATCTGGTGACATTGGGGGAAGTTTGGGGTGGGGAATCCTAAAATGATGGGAAACGCTTAGATTGGAGGGATTGGGATGAAACTTGGTTGGAAAAATAAGCAGAAGTCTTGCATACGTGATTTACATAATTGGAACGGATCCGCTCAATTTTGGGGGGGGGGGGGGGTAATTCTGAAAAATAAGAAAAATGACGTATTTTTAACTTACGAAGGAGTGATCGGATCTTCATGAAACTTCATATTTATAAGGACCTCGTAACTCCGATATCTTGTTTTAAACCTCAACCGGATCAAGCGTAATTGGGGGGGGGGGCAGTTGGGGGGACCGGAAATCTTAGAAAATACTTAAAGCGGTGAGATCAGGATGAAACTGGATGGGAAGAATGGAAACCTGTCTAAGATACATGACTGACATAACTGGACCGGATCTGCTCTCTTTGGTGGAATTGGGGGGGGGGGGGTAATTTTGAAAATTGAGGTATTTGTAACTTACGAAAGGGTGACCAGATCTTAATGAAATTTGATATTTAGAAGGATCTTGTGTTTTAAAGTTCTAATTTCAAATTCCGACCAGATCCTGTGACATTCGGGGGAGTTGGAGGGGGGAACCGGAATTCTTGGAAAACACGAAAATTGGAGTATTTATATCTTACGAATAGACGATCGGATCGTAATGAAATTTGATTTTTAGAAGGAATTCATGTCTCAGAGCTCTTATTTCAAATCCCGACCAGATCTTTTGAAATTGTGGTGATTTGGAGGGGGAAATCTTGGAAAAACACTTGGAGTGTAGGAATCAGGATGAAGCTTGGTGGATAGAATAAACAAATGTCCTTGATACGTGATTGACAGAATCGTACTGGCCTCGCTCTCTTTGGGGGAGTTGGGGGAGGGGTTCAATGATTTGGCGAGTTCGGTGCTTCTGGACGTGCTAGGGCGATGAAAATTGGTAGGCGTGTCAGGGAGCTGCACAATTTGACTTGATAAAGTCGTTTTCCCAGATTCGACCATCTGGGGGGCAAAAGGGAGAGGAAAAATTAGAAAAAATTAGGTATTTATAACTTACGAGTGGGTGATCGGATCTTAATGAATTTTGATATTTAGAAGGACTTTGTGACTCAGAGCTCTTATTTTAAATCTTGACCGGCATTAAGCCTCTTATTTTCCTTTTTAAATCAATCTATTGATTCATAGAATTTTGTTAGAGCTCATACCATATGATCTCTTGGCTCTTAGCTCTTCTCGCCTCGTCACAAGTGCCATATGAGCTCTTAGCTCTTGTTATCGTCATAAGTGCCAATTATCAATATTAAATTATCCATACTTTTTGGGAGCCATCATCTCGGCAAAGATGACGCTTCTCATGGATGCCATCAGGATATTGTTTATGTTAGGGCAATGACAAAACCCCCAGAAATGTACCGGTATATTAAGGGTAACTGCCCGAAAAGCATGATATTTTTAACAAATATTATTTGGGGCCTTCTTGTATTTTGTTGTTCTAAGAGACTGGAGTCGGAGGGGGGGGAGTAAACTGTAAAATTGAGGAGCTAAGATTTCAAAAAAAACAACAGTTTCATGGAAGGTAGTCTTTCTCGTGAGGATTTGGTGTTCTTAGTTGACTTACCTTTCTACAATAAAATTTTAAGTATAACAGTATTTTAGTAGATTTATTTCGTCTAAGTCTATCTAGAAGTCCTGCATAAATGTGCCGTTATATTGGGGTTACTAAGTTATTCGAAAAGCATGATATTTTCTACGAATGTTAAAAACTTGACCTCTCTGTAGTTTGGCCTGTCAGGATACTGGAGTGGAGAGGGGACAAACCCGTAGAGATGTACCGTAATGTTAAGGGTTAAATAAAATTCGCTGAAAAGCATTGCGTTTTGTTTCGAGGCTTTTCTGTATTGTTTGCTTTTCAGGTGACTTGAGTGAGAGGGGGAGAAACTTAACCCATTCTGTGAAATTAAAGAGCTAAGATTTACTTTCCAGAAAGGTCACCCTAACACAAAAAAGCTGTAAGGTTTCGCAAAAGCAATCTTTCTCCAGGGAATTGGTGTTCTTAGTTGACTTACTTTCTACAGTAAAATTTGAAATATAAAACTAATTAGTAGATTCATTTTAATTAAGAATCTGTATCTTAGAGTCTTAGTAACTTTTACTTTTTCAGGCTAATCAATTGTCAAGCAGAAATTATCAAGACGGAAAGATCAAGGTGGGTGCATATTTTATTCTATCCTTGAACACACATTTTTTAGTTACCAAAAAGCCCTTCTGGTGTATTACATACAGATAAATTTTTCACTCCAAAAACTTTTTTCTCATATTTTAAGGATCTTGAGCTTAGGAATTATTTTATTGCCAAGTAAAATAATATATTATTTTGTATTTTTACGTTTCTGTGAAATTTAGAAAAAATTAACAGTTTGTGGTAACGAACTGTAGTAAGGAGCAATGCTGCTCAATAGTAACCGAAATTGTAAAAACGGAAGTTTTATATCAGTAGATACATCAAAAGCATTGGCTTATTATGCTGATTCCAAATATAATAAGATTCATTAAGTTTAGTGTTACCCATCAAAAGCCTGAGTCTGAGAAAATTTGCCTGATTTTCAAAAAAAGGGGGAAGCAATCCTTAAATCTCAAGGAATCTTAATAAAAATCAAACCATCAGATTCAGTGTATCAGAGAGCTCTACTGTAAGGTTTCAAGCCACCATCTATAAAATGGGATTTTTTTTTTTTTGCCAGAAGAAGGATCACGGATGCGTGTTAGTTTTTTTGTTTGTTTGTTTTTTCCCAGGGGTGATCGTATTGAACCAATGGCCCTAGAAGATTAGAAGAGAGCTCATTTGAACTGAAATTTAAAGTTCTAGTTTCCTTTAAAAGTACCCAAAAGACTAGAAGGCAGCTAGTGCCTCTTCCTCCTAAGCCCCCCTTCCTTCAAAGTCGTCTGATCAAAATGTAGAGATAGCCATTTTTTTCAGCATAGTTCAAAATTTCAATAACTATGCTTTTGTTGATGGTATGACTCTACTTAGTCCCTGGGGAAAGTGATGTAAGCAGAATGGGGCGAATCTGTGTTGCGTGTATTGGTATCGGGCGTTCTTTTTTTCAATCATGGCTGTTTTGCCTTCTATATGATTATGCGAAGAACCTGTCTTTGTTAAGGCTGAATATGTCAATTCTTAACCAATGTTGTTTTTCCTACTATGCCAAGAAATCATGATTGACCGCCAGAACTTGAGTGATCTGGAGGTGGTATTTTTTTTAGGATGGGATTTTGCAGGGGAGATGATTTTCTACGGGAAGAGTTTACCATAGAAAGGAAAGTGGCTGAGGAAAATTTCTAGAGAAACTTCACACCAGGGGAAGGGGGTTTCCTGGCATTATCTGAAAAATCGTCACAAATTAAGAAAAAATCAACTGGAAGTAAGAAGCAACGTTAAAACTTAAAGAAATAACAAAGAGAGATAAAACTCCACAAAAAACTCTAATAGCTTCTTTTCCCTACGTGGATCAGTAGCGACAATTGTATTTGTTATTACTGGTGGTGGTTGTATTTGTTTTTAGTTTAATATTTTTTCTTTTTATTTTGTGCTGAGGACGCGTAATTGAGATAGAGGCGAAATATCTTCGTTATTTTAGTCTTTTCTCTCTACTGGCCGCAGTCTTGTTTGAGATTTTTTTTTTTTTGTGGAGTTTTATCTTTCTTTGTTGTTTGTTGTCATGTTTGGCCAGTTTGGCTTAAGAACTTTCATAAAATTTAAAGTGAATACGAGAGGGCCTGTCCCCCTCGTAGTAAAAACTAAATGAAAATATCATGGCAGTTTCGCTATCTTGTGGTGTATCATGGATTTTCTGGCATTATTTGTAAAAAGATTGGAAATAAAATGAAAAAAACAAGTTTTTTCAACTAAAAGTGGGGAGCAACAATAGAACTTAAAACGGACAGAAATTAATCCTTATGTGAAAGGGTTTGCCCCCTCCTCAGTACCCCATTTTTTACGCGAAAGTTTTTATTTCTTTAAAAAAACAGAGCTGTGACACAGAGTCAAATTCTAGCGTAAACAGCGAGGTACTAAGGAGAGGGCAACCCCTGCTCCCTAGATTTCGAAAAAGACATTCCCCCCTTGTTCCGAAAAAAGACATCCCACCCCATCCCGAAACATGATGTAAATGTAAATTGTTTGTGCTTTTGCCTCCTCCCCCTCTCCCCCTAGGATAAATCCTCTGGACTCTGTTTAATTGTGTTTAATTATTTTAATTGTGTTTAATTAATCTGTTTAATTAAGTGTTTAATTTTTCCGCACTCGTAGATCTATTTATTACTCATTAAAAGTTATAGAAACACTTTCGATGTTATATTCAGTTGTATCCCTGACTACAGCTTTCGAATTCCTACCTCATAATATGCTCATTAAGAAAGTCATTCTCTATAAGTTTTCCATCGAACTACGCCTGTGTTATGTATCCCTAATAAGTTGTTTATTGGTATATTCGAAAATGTTATTGCCTTGAAACTAAAGGCGACACCGGGCAAAGGCCATATCTTGATGAAAGTGTCAGTCCGGAATATTAAGTGTTTCTTAGCAAAAGTTAATATTAGAAAAAGAGATAGAAAAAACAGAAGGCTGGTTTGAAAAAACCTGGATCCCCCTGTTTTGGGACAGGAGTAGAGAAACTTTTATAATTTAATTCTGTTGAAATGATGGTAAAGTTATTAGGTTAAAAAGTATGGGGGAGAGGTTAAGAAAAAGGATGTTTTACATAAGGTTTTTAGATGTCTAATTTGAGGTTTCTCTTCGATGAACTTACCGAATGTTGGATTAACTTGCCACCTGTTAGACAGAATCGTATACAGGGAGGGAGGGGGTGAGAGGCTTGGCACTAGTTCCTTTACCTCCCACGACATTTTTTTTGTTTTCCGAATTTCTGGGCACTAATTATGTAAATTATAAAATATATTTTATTTCAAGATATTCTCCCTCCGAAAAAATGTTTCTTACGTGCCCTTGTAAGATAATCATGCCATTCAGGTTGCCTTTCAACATTGTATTTCTTGCTTATTTGTCATTAATGGTTGGCTAAAAATGTCAGATGATGTCAATTTCAAGAAAGAAACAAGAAAATCAATGAAACTTTGAATATAGGTTTTGGCTATATCGAAGTATTAGGGAGGCTGAGGTGTTTTTAGGGGGTATAGAGGGGGCACTCGTCTCGGGCACAGAATTTTTGGGGTGTAAAAAATTCAAATAAAAATCTGACGGTTATAATCATTTTGTAATTTTGAAATTTATTTTTATTAAAATAAAGTAGAGGGCACAGTTGGCAGTAAGTATAAGCAAATTCACTTCGAAATTTTTATTTTTCCCGTATCTTCATCACCATTGAAAATAAAAGTAAGCAGACCGAATTTTGTTAATTTTAATGTTTTATGTGATATTTTTCATTCAAATTTTTTAAATAAATGGATATTTTTTTGAAATATGGCCTGAAAATTTTTTGGGAGGGGGGCAATAATCAAGATTTTTCCTGGGCGCAAGAGAGGTCAGAACTGGTGCTTTTGGGAGGAGGGCTGGAATAAAATTGTGATGTTTTATTATGGTATATCTTTTTCTCTCAGCTATCGAATTGATCCAACAGTCGATAAATCACCCTTTTTTACAGACAAAAAGCGAAATAACTTAAAATTTTGGCTGTATGGATTGTTTTAGAAAACAACCAAGATTTAGGCCTCTGATGGTCAAGAGTCTAAAAACTGTCACTTTTTACAAATAAGGTGAGGTAATTTTGCTCCACGGATGGTTTTGTACCAATCATGTTATATGAATTTGTTTTGCGGTGAATAAATTCTAAGATGCCAAGAAATTTTAAGAAACAGCTTTCACATATCTTTTACTTTTAAATAAGTGAAAGTGACTTATTTTAGGACTGATCTTAGTTGGGTATTCGTTTTTAACATATTTACTACAAGTCTCGTAGCTACTCTGATGCAAAATGTACCTGTTTGCCTTTAGCATCGTAGATCCTCCTCTCCCCAAGCTATGCCAGTTTGGGTATAACCCAAGCTATGCCAGTTTGGGCATAATTAATGTTTTCATATGAATGAATTAATGCATTTAATACCCCTCAATGAAAAAACAGATGGAGCACAAAAAAGAAGAAAACTAGACACTAATTCTTCTGATACAAACAAAACAAAACACGACAACCAGAAGCAAATTTCGACTAATGCTGTAAAACCTCGGCCCACGGGTAGGACTAGACTGACGAATTCGGGGTTGGTTTCACCGTACTGGCACGTAACATACCTATTGTTTGTTCATGGTGGTATACGTAGCTAAAAACTTTGCATAATTGTTGTACACTAACCGCAATTTCAGTTTATTTGTAGCCGTAAAATGTGCCAAATGAGCTAAGGTACAGATAATGAGGCAAAACCATATACATGCCACTATACAGCTATGCATAAAAAAGGACCGCTTCTGAAAATGAGAAAGCAGTAACCACCACGTCTCTAGTATTGACCTTCCAATTGGAAGGCCCAGATATACAATGCCATTTGCGAGCTCAACAGTAGAATCACAAAGTGTGACGCTCCGACCAGCATCGGACTTCGAATTAAATAGCAGTACCTTTTAGACCTTTCAGCATTAAACCGGATTCCAAAATGGCATTCTCTTGTTGTAGTTTGACAGAACTAACTTCTAGCCCACGCGGACACCGAATCAGGTTCAGTATGTCATCCGCAAATCCAATCAACGACAAATCAATACCAAGCAGAATATAAGTTAATGTGAATTTGATTGTAGTAAACAGTTTTTTTTAAATGCTGTCAATGACGAAATAGCACCTTGTCTTACCCCCTTCTCTACCGAGAGAAGGGTATTTGTAAAATAATACATGAGGCTAGTACACTCCTTAGCTAGTAGAGGGAGCCTAAAGTTCCACTTTCATATTTTCATACAATGCAGCCAGCGAGGCTAGGATGCAGGAAACAACGTCAATCAAACCAATATCCAGTATAATCTCCTCATGAAGAGAATCTAATGCGTGCCTCACATCATGATCAGCTAAAGCAGTACTTTCATTGCATTCTTAAGCATCAACCAAAGCAGATGCCAAGGCAGAAATTGCATGGCCGCACCCAAAGTGAGACTGAAAGCCGAACTGACGGGCCTGAGCTATACACTTAGTTCGCAAATCTTCAATTATCAAATTCTGAAAAGTTTTACAAAATACATTTACAACCGTTACTGGGCGGAAAGACGAACACTCAGAAGGAGGTTTATTTTTAGGGATAGGAGTAAAACATCCAATTGAAAAAGAATAAGGGACTAATCTTATATTGAATAGCATTTGGTAAAGGAGGACTAAGGGATCCATAAACAATTCAACACACAACGACCAATGCGGTGCAGAAATTCCATCATATCCTCTAGATTTTTTTTTCTTTAGTTTCCCAATTATAGAAATAATCAGACTCTTTGTAATAATAATCAGTCCTTGACTATATGAATGCTCAGAAAAATCTTGAAGTTTCACTTCATAACTATTTTGAAGACGCGTATTTGAAGCAGAAACTTATTTTTATGATGCTCAGTCTACGAAGAAATTTGTATAAGACGGAGTCTGACTTGGGACTAAGGGGTGGAAAAGGGGCAATCGCAACGATGGGGCCCAATCGGGCCCCGTGTTTGAAAGGGCCTGGTGCCGCTATAAAAATCAGAAGTATCAGAAAACTCGTTAAGAGCTGTAATTATGTTTTTTGCAAATGACGTCATATAGTAAAAATCGCAATGACGTCATGACGTGACATTAATAGTTATTAGAAAGACATCGTTATAACTTTATATGAAATTTGATTAAAGAACAAAAAATTAGTAACTGCAAAAATATTTGCATATTTTTTGACAAGATACACAACAATTCAAAAACCTAAAAAAAAAGAAAACAAGTTTGAAGCTTAGTAGAAATCGTTGTTACAAATTGGACTGTCGGTAATAATCTAATATCTTTGATTAGTCTGAGTATCAAGAGACATTAAATTGCGTAAAGAGCAAAAAACTGGTAATTGAAAAAATATTTGCATATATTTTAGCAAGAAATTACAACAATTCAAAAACTTTAAAAACGAAAACGAAAAGTTTCAAGCTTAGCAGAAATCGTTATTAGAAAACATCAGTACCGGATTTCTTTTCCTATAAGTGTGTGTAGTGTCTTTTTGAGACATGAAAAGAAGTTAAAAAAATGTTAAAGTTCAGTTCAGAATCACTAAAGCTATTATGTAAACTGCAAAAATATTTTCGATGCCTGAGCAGTAATTTTAATGTTTTAATTCAAAATAGAATAATGCCTGAAAATTTTAAAACTGTTTTTTTTTTTTAGATAAAATCCACTCGCTAAGCTTACAGGTTTGAACGAAACCAGTTATATAATGTCAGTAGGAAGGCCCACAAAATGAAAATTTGCAATTATTACAAATGATAATTCTATATTTTGACAAAGGACTATAAGAGTTCAAAAACGTGAAAAGAGAAAACCAAAAGTTTGAAGCTTAGTACATATTGTTTTTAGAGATCGGACTAGCTTCACTAATAAAATATCTCTGAACAGATACAGTATGAAAAGACTGTACGCAATTTAATGTCCCTGAGGTAGATACAACCAAGAAACAGCCATGTGGTTTGATGACCTCCGTCTCTGAAAAGACAGATTGTGATAATACAATAAATTGCGTAAAGAGTAAAAACTGTTGGTTGTAAAAATATATGTATATATTTTAACAAGGGATTATAACAGTTCAAAAACCTTAAAAAAGAAAACCAAAAGTATGAAGTTTAGTTGATATCGTTGTTAGAAATCGGACTTACTATAATAATCATATATCTTTGAAAAGACTGCTGTAAAAAAATGGAGCAAATTGTCTTCGGTTAGAAGACAAGCGACCATGAGAATCTATAAATAAAAGTCTGCCGCGTGCCAAGTGCCGGGGCCCGGCGGCTGGTAATTGTAAAAATAATTTGTATGTAATTGTATATAATTTGTATATATTTTAAGAAGGGATTATAACAATTCAAAAACCTTAAAAAGATAACCATCGGACTTGGTTTAGTAATCAAATATCTTTGAAAAGACCGATATATGAAAAGACAGCAAATTGTCTCAAATTGTCTGTGGTTAGAAGAGAAGCGACAACGAGAATCAATATATAGATGCTTGTTGCGTGCCGAGTGCCGGGGCCCGGCAGGTTACTATCTTTATAAGTGAGCAATAATTGTATATGTATGTATTTATTTTTTTTTCTCCAAAACGTCTCTATATTTTTTCGGTAAAATCGGCATCCTGCTATATTCTGGCTTAAAAAAAACGATCTAGATAGGTCATAAGTTTGAGAAAATTCGTCAAGAGCTCTTATTTTGGTTCTTGCAAATGATTTCATGTAGTAAAAATTACAATAACGTCATGACACTTGTCGCAATTACGTGGAAAAATTGGAGGTTTTCAAGTTTGGAGAAGCTTATATTAAATTGCTTAAAGACAAAAAAGCTGGTAATTGCAAAAATATTTGCATATATTTTGACAAGGTAATCAAAAAACAATTCAAAAAACCTTAAAAAGAGAACAAAACGTTTGAAGCTTATTAGAAATCGTTGTTAGAAATCGGACTTGCGGTAATAATTAAATATCTTTGAACAGCCTTTGTATGAAAAGACATACAATTGCGTAAAGAGCCAAAAACCGGTAATTGCAATAATATTTGCATATATTTAACAAGGGATCACAACAATTGAAAAACCTTAAAAAAGGAAAACCAAAAGTTTGAAGCTTAGCAGAAATCGTTATTATAAACACATCATTACCGAATTTCTTTTTTTATAAGTATAAGCAATGTCTTTTTGAGACATGAAAAAAAGTTGAAAAATTTTTAAGGTTCAGCTTTGAATCGCTAAAGTTATTACGGAAACTGCAAAAATATTTGTGGCGCCCGCGCAATAATTTTGATATTTTAATCTAAACTACAAAACTGCATTAAAATTTTAAAATTAATTTGTTTTTTGTTAGATAAATTCCACTCGCTATGTGATTAAGCTTACAGGTTTGAACGCAACCAGTTATATAAAGTCAGTAGAAAGGTCCAAAAAGCTGTTATTAAATACTGTCGGTGACGAAATAGCACCTTGTCTTACCCCCTTTTTTACTGGGAGAAGGATTTGTCGACGCGGAGAAACAGCAGAATCATATAAGAGACTATTGCACTCCTTAGCTGGTAGAGGAAGCCTTAGTTCCACTTTCAGATTTTTCAGACACCGGCCAAACCCAAATCAAGTATAATCCCCTCGTGGAGAAGTGAATCAACTGCGTGTCTTATATCATGGGCAGCTAAAGCAATACTTTCACCGTGTTTTTATATATCCACTAAAGCAGATACCAAAGCAGAAAGGGCATGACCATACCCAAGGTGAGATTGAAAACCAAACTGGTGGACTTTAATGAGTTGAGAACTGGTGGACATTTAGTTTTCAACTCATCAATTATCAGTTTCTCAAGAATTTTACAAAATAAAGTTTTAACTATTATTTGGCAAAAAGACAAATATTCAAAAGGAGGTTTATTCCTCTTAGGGGTAGGAGTCAAGCATACAATTGAAAAGAATCAGGGATAAATCCCAGATTAAATATCATTCGGTAAAGGAGGAATAAGTATTCCTTAAACAGTTCACCACACAACGACAAATGCTGTGCAGGAATCTTATCAAATCCTCTAGATTTTTTTTTTCTTCAGTTTACCAATTGCAGACATTATCAGGCTCTTTGTAATAGTCAGTCCTGGACTAGAAACATTCTTAAAAATGTCGGAGGTTCATTTTGTAACTATTTTGCAGACGTGGATCTGGAGCAGAATTTTTTTTTTTATAATGCTCAACCCATGAGGAAAGTGGTATACGAGACGGTATTTGACTTGGCATATCTTTTACAAGACTGGACCACAACTTATTTTGGCCGAGACCGAACTTCTTCCGAACAAGACGAAATAATTGAACTCCGATTCAAAGAAAGCTGCTTTCCAAACTGCGTTTAGTATAAATATAAAGTTTTTGCAGCCTCCCATCGTGCAATTTATCCGCTTCAATCCAAACTGAAAGCCAAAACTTAGCAGAAAAGTAAGCATTTCGCGAACTATAATTAGTTGTCCCGCCGGGCTATTCAGTTCCAAGTTTTATTCGCCAAATAGGTACTGCCGATTTTTCTGCAAGAGCTAGGGCATGAGTAAGTTCACTAAAATAAATGTTAAACCTAACTCGAGAGTCACAAATTTTTTCTTGAATTCTGCATCAGCAAATGAAACGATATACAAATTTTACGACATTATTGCACACATTCTGGAAAAGATCTAGAGACGTCCTGTCCCTATCATTAGCATAAAATACAGATTTCTTTTTCGGAAGCCGGTTAAAAGAAGGGCCACGATCATCGATCAGAGCACTGAAAGACAAAGGAAAGTTAAGTTATCTGACGTAAAATTAGAGTCACTAACAATAACTTCCGCGATAGTTACGGATGACGCATGACAAGCATGGTCTAAATTAGATGTACTACCCGAATTATGGACGTAAGTAAAGCTCTCATTCTTCGGTGCAACTGCATAATCATTATTGAACAGACCGAAAATAATACTTGGGCCATCATGATCACCAGAAAAATTATGTGGGTCGGTTAGATCACAATTGAAGTCACCAGTCGCGACACAGCATACACTTTTATTTTTTTTATCACATACGGTTGGCCATTTTTAATTTATATTATATTCGTGGTAACGAACTGTAGTAAGGAGCGACCCGGCTCAGTGGTAACCAAAATTCTAAAAAACGAAATTTTGATACCAATAGATACATCAAAAGAATCAGATTTTTATTCTACTTTTAATTCTTATTCTTTTTTTAAGTTTAATCAAATTTAGTCTTATGTATCAGAAGTTACGAGCCGGAGAAAATTTGCCTTATTTTGGAAAATGGGGGGAAAAACCCCTAAACTACATAGTATCTTAAAGAAAATTATATCATGACATTCAGCATGTCAGAAAACCCTACTGTAGAAGTTTCAAGCTCCTATCTAAAAATATGTTGAATTTTGTATTGTTTGCCAGATGACCGATCACGGGTAGCCTATGTGTTTATTTTTTTTTTTTCAGGGGTAATCGTATCGATTAACTGCTCCTAGGATGTCACAACAGGGCTTATTCTAACGGAAATTAATAGTTCTAGTGTCCTTTTTAAGTGATCAAAAAATCGGAGGGTACTTAGGCCCTCTACCCCGCTCATTTTTTCCCAAAGTCACCAGATCAAAATTTTGAGATGGCCATTGTGTTCAGCATAGTAAAAAGCCTAATAACTAGGTCTTTGGGGGTGACTTACTCTCCCACAGTCCCGGGGGGAGGGGCTACAAGTTCACAAACTTTGACCGTTGTTTACGTATAGTAATGATTATTGTGAAGTGTACAGACGTTTTCAGGGGAATTTTTCTGGTTGGGGGGAGGGGGTTACGAAGGGAGGGAGTTTAAGGGGAGGGGGTTAAGCGGAATGTTCTTTCCATGGGGAATTGATCATGAGAGAAGAGAATTTCCATGTAGGGGCATAGGATTTTCTAGCATTCTTTAAAAAAAACGTTTTTTCAGCTGGATATAAGGAACAGCATTAAAACTTAAAACGAAGAGAAATTATTAAACACATTAGGAGGTTCATCTCCTCTTATATACCTCGATTTTTACGCTAAAGCATTTTGTAATTTCAACTATCTATTCTACGCCCTGTGATTCAGGGTCATTCTTAAAGAATTGGGATACAATTTAAGCTTTAGTGTAAAGAGTTAGGTATTGACGAGGGGGCGAACCCTCTCATATACGTAATAAAACAAGAGCTAAGAGCTCATATGGCACTTGTAACGAGGCGAGAAGAGTTAAGAGCCAAGAGATCATATGGTATGAGCTCTAACAAAATTCTATGAATCAATAGATTGATTTAAAAAGGAAAATAAGAGGCTTAATGCCGGTCAAGATTTAAAATAAGAGCTGTGAGTCACAAAGTCCTTCTGAATATCAAAATTCATTAAGATCCGATCACCCACTCGTAAGTTGTAAATACCTATTTTTTTCTAATTTTTCCTCTCCCTTTTGCCCCCCAGATGGTCGAATCTGGGAAAACGACTTTATCAAGTCAAATTGTGCAGCTCCCTGACACGCCTACCAATTTTCTTCGCCCTAGCACGTCCAGAAGCACCGAACTCGCCAAATCACTGAACCCCTCCCCCCAACTCCCCCAAAGAGAGCGAAACCAGTACGATTCTGTCAATCAGGTATCAAGGACATTTGTTTATTCTATCCACCAAGCTTCATCCCGATTCCTACACTCCAAGTGTTTTTCCAAGATTTCCCCCTCCAAATCCCCACAATGTCAAAAGATCTGGTTGGGATTTGAAATAAGAGCTCTGAGACATGAATTCCTTCTAAAAATCAAATTTCATTACGATCCGATCATCTATTCGTAAGATATAAATACTCCAATTTTCATGTTTTCCAAGAATTCCGGTTCTCCCCTCCAACTCCCCGAATGTCACAGGATCTGGTCGGAATTTGAAATTAGAACTTTAAAGCACAAGATCCTTCTAAATATCAAATTTCATTAAGATCTGGTCACCCTTTCGTAAGTTACAAATACCTCAATTTTCAAAATTACCCAATTCCACCAAAGAGAGCAGATCCGGTCCAGTTATGTCAGTCACGTATTTTAGACAGGTTTCTATTCTTCCCATCCAGTTTCATCCTGATCTCACCGCTTTAAGTATTTTCTAAGATTTACGGTCCCCCCAACTGCCCCCCCCCCAATTACGCTTGATCCGGTTGAGATTTAAAATAAGATATCGGAGTTACGAGGTCCTTCTAAATATGAAGTTTCATGAAGATCCGATCACTCCTTCGTAAGTTAAAAATACGTCATTTTTCTTATTTTTCAGAATTACCCCCCCCCCCCCGCAATTGAGCGGATCCGTTCCAATTATGTAAATCACGTATGCAAGACTTCTGCTTATTTTTACAACCAAGTTTCATCCCAATCCCTCCAATCTAAGCGTTTCCCATCATTTTAGGTTTCCCCACCCCAAACTTCCCCCAATGTCACCAGATCCGGTCAGGATTTAAAATAAGAGCTTTGAGACACGATATCCTTCTAAAAATCAAATTTCATGGAGATCCAATCACCCGTTCGTAAGTTAAAAATACCTCATTTTTTCTAATTTTTAGAATTAACCCCCCCCCCAACTACCCCAAAGAGAGCGGATCCGTTCTGGTTATGTCAATCATGTATCTAGGACTCGTGTTTTTTTTTTCCACCAAGTTTCATCCCGATCCCTCCACTCTAAGTGTTTTCCAATTTTTAGTTTTCTCCCTCCCAACTCCCCCCCCCCCCCCAATGTCACCAGATCCGGTCGGGTTTAAAATTGGAGCTCTGAGCCACGATATGCTTCTAAATATCAAATTTCATTGAGATCTGATCACCCGTTCGTAAGTTAAAAATACCTCATTTTTTTAGAAATACCCCCTCCCCCCCAACTACCCAAAAGAGAGCGGATCCGTTCCGTTTATGTCAATCATCTATCTAGGACTTGTGTTTATTTTTCCCACCATGTTTCATCCCGATCCCTCCACTCTAAGTGTTTTCCAAGTTTTAGGTTTCCCCCTCTCAACTCCCCGCCCCCATCACCAGATCCGGCCGGGATTTAAAATAAGAGCTCTAAGACACGATATCCTTCTAAACATCAAATTTCATTGAGATCCGATCACCCGCTGATAAGTTAAAAATACTTCATTTTTTCTATTGTTTGCGAATTAACCGGGCCCCCACTCCCCCCCAGATGGTCAAATCGGGAAAACGACTATTTCTAATTTAATCTGGTCCGGTCCCTGATACGCTTGCCAAATTTCATCGTCCTAGCTCACCTGGAAGTGCCTAAAGTAGTAAAACCGGGACCGACAGACAGACCGATAGACAGACCGACAGAATTGGCGACTGCTATATGTCACTTGGTTAATACCAAGTGCCATAAATATACGAATATAGAAGCTCGTTACGTATGTTAATTCGACAGTTGCGTATATTTATTACTAACAGAAACGTTCGTAAAAAGTTAAAAGTTCTAGTTGCCTTTTTAAGTAACCAAAAATTGGAGGGCAATTAAGCCTCCTCCCCCACCTCTTTTTTCTCAAAATTATCCTATGAAAAGTATGAAAAAGCCATTTAGCCAAAACAAAATTAATATGCAAATTTCGTTTTAATTATTCATGTGCGGAGAGCCAAAATCAAAACATGCTTTAATTCAAAAATGTCCATAAATTAAATAAAAAAACAAGTTTTCTCAACTGAAAGTCAGATGCGACATTAAAACTTAAAACGAACAGAAATTACTCGAAAGGGGCTGTTCCCTCCTCAACGCCCCGCATTTTACGCTAAAGTTTTTTTTATTGTTTTAGAAAGTACAGTAGTGAGAAAGGGTCAAACTTTAGCGTAAAGAGTGGGGCGTTGAGGAGAGAACAGCCCCTTTCATATACGGAGGAATTTCGGTTCGTTTTAAGTTTTAATGTCGCTCCTTACTTTCAGTTGAGAACACCTGTTTTTTATTTAATTTCTAGTAAAGAACAATTACAGCGAGTCAGGCAGCGGAGTCACCCAAATATAGGATCTTACCCCAGAGAAGCAACTTTTCAAATGATAGGTGTGTTTTATCATCTTCTGTGTGAAGAAGCAGTTTAGTTTTTAATATTCGTTAATATTATGAAGCAAAAAAAGTATTACGAAAGCATAGGGATAGTAATTTCTGAAAAAAGAGTAACTATTATAAAGCAATTAAAGAATAAACCAGTATTTATCATAAAGCCAAGATTTAAATAGGGGACTTAGAATTAAATAGGGGGTTTCTCAAATTCCCCTGAAATTAGTTCATTACAGCTAGAAATATTGGCAAGCATTGGAATTAATTAAATAAAAAAAACAAGTTTTTTCAACTGAAAGTAAGGAGCGGCATTAAAACTTAAAACGAACAGAAATTACTTCGTATATAAAAGGGGCTGCTTCCTCATCAACGCCCCGCTCTTTACGCTAAAGTTTGACTCTTTCTCTCAACTCTTCTTTTTAAAACAGTAAAAAACTTTAGCGTAAAGAGCGGGGCGTTGATGAGGAAGCAGCCCCTTTTATATACGAAGTAATTTCTGTTCGTTTTAAGTTTTAATGTCGCTCCTTACTTACAGTTGAAAAAACTTGTTTTTTTATTTAATTTCTGAACGTTTTTGAATCAATGCATGTTTTGATTTTGGCTCTCCGCAGAGAAATAATTGAAACGAAATTTGCATTTTTTTTTTTTTTTTTGCTAAATAGCTTTCTCATAATTTTGATCGAACGATTTGAGAAAAAAGAGCTGGGGAGGAAGCCTAGTTGCCCTCCAATTTTTTGGTTAATAAAAAAGGCAACTAGAACTTTTAATTTTTTACGAATCTTTTTATTAGTAAAAGATATACGTAACTTATAAACTAGCTTACGTAAAGAATTTTTTATTCTCATGTTTTTATTACACATATGAGAGGGTTCGCCCCCTCGTCAGTACCTCTCTCTTTACACTAAATCTTAAATTTTGGCCCAATTCATTAAGAATGACCCCTGAATCACAAAAGCCGTAGAATAAATAGTTGGCATTACTAAAAATACTTTAGCGTAAAGAGCGAGGTATTAGGGGGAGGTGAGCCCCTCATATGGGTGATGGGTGATCCTTACTTCCAGCTGAAAAAAACTTTTTCATATTTATTTTTTCATTGTTTTTTTTTTAAATAATGCTAGTAAATCCTGCGCTCCCTTCATGGAAATTTTCTTCCCCCATGACAAATTCCTCGACGGAAAGTTCCCCCAGTATATTCCCCTCTTTTCAACCCCTCCCCCAACCAAAAAATCCTCCTGAAAACACATGTACACTTCCCAATAACCATTACTATATGTAAGCACTGGTCAAAGTTTGTAACTTGTAGCCCCTCCCACGGGGACTGTGGAGGAGTAAGTCGTCCCCAAAGACATAGTTATAAGGTTTTTCGACTACGCTGAATAAAATGGCTATCTCAGAATTTTGATCCGTTGACTTTGGGAAAATAATTAGCGTGGGAGGGGGCCTAGGTGCCCTCCAATTTTTTTGGTCACTTAAAAAGGGCACTAGAACTTTTCATTTCCGTTAGATTGAGCCCTCTCGCAACATTCTAGGTCAACTGGGTCGATACGATCACCCCTGGGAAAAAGAAAAAAAACAAAAACAAATAAACACGCATCCGTGATTTGCCTTCTGGCAAAAAATACAAAATTCCACATTTTTGTAAATAGGAGCTTGAAACTTCTACAGTAGGGTTCTCTGATACGCTGAATCTGATGGTGTAATTTAATCGTTAAGATTCTATGACTTTTAGGGGGTGTTTTCCCCTATTTTCTAAAATAACATAAATTTTCTCAGGCTCGTAACTTTTGGTGTGTAAGACCAAACTTGATGAAACTTATATATTTAAAATCAGCATTAAAATGCGATTCTTTTGATGTAGCTATTGGTATCAAAATTCCATTTTTTAGAGTTTTGGTTTCTATTGAGCCGGGTCGCTCCTTACTACAGTTCGTTACCACGAACTGTTTGACTGAGACATTATAGGTTCTCAAATGTGCGTGAATATATTGCTTTAATATGAGCATGGTTGTATAATTGTTCACTCGTTTTTTGTTTCAGAGTTGACTTGGACCGAGTTCTTAGTCTGAACATGTATGAAGGAGGAAAAAAGGAGTAAGTATTGACTTTTTAATTACTGTTTGCCAAATTATTATTCAGAGCTAATGAGCGTGTTTGGTCGCGTTAATACTGCGACCAAATAATATAAGGTTGTTTCAGCCAACCTTTGTAAGGGAAAACTTTTAATAAAAGACGCAGCTCTGCTTTAGGGCTGCAAATTTTGGAGGGGGGATAGTTGCCCCCAGATTTTGAACTTCAAAGAATTTGTAGTTGACGCCAGCGTGCTTGTATAAATCGATTTAGTTGTTTGATATGCAATGGCTTTCAGCAAAGGTTTCTGCCTTTTGAATCTATTGTATTCAAATTTTAGAAAGGCAATTGGTAAAATGAAATTTCAATTTAAGCTTTTTATCTAGTTTTAGTTTAAGCGTCAATGAAACTTCAGTCCTTTTATGAGTTTGTGAAGGGGCAGCAACACACTTAACTGAATAAAAACTTAGACGCTTAACATATTTAACATGAAATAATTAACATGCTTAGTTGCATACTTCTCGATAAAAATGGTTTTTGACGATTAATTAAGTTATTTAATTTCTAGTAAAGAACAATTACAGCGAGTCAGGCAGCGGAGTCACCCAAATGTAGGATCTTACCCCAGAGAAGCAACTTTTCAAATGATAGGTGTGTTTTATCATCTTCTATGTGAAGAAGCAGTTTTGTTTTTAATATTCGTTAATATTATGAACAAAAAAAAGAGTCTTACGAAAGCATAGGGATAGTAATTTCTGAAAAAAGAGTAACTATTATAAAGCAATTAAAGAATAAACCAGTATTTATCATAAAGCCAAGATTTAAATAGGGGACTTAGAATTAAATAGGGGGTTTCTCAAATTCCCCTGCAATTAGTTCATTACAGCTAGAAATATTGATAAGCATTGGAATTAACTGAGACATTATAGGTTCTCAAATGTGCGGGAATATATTACTTTAATATGAGCATGGTAACACAGTTAGCAACACACTTAAAACACACACGTTTTTGACGATTAATTAAGTTTTGCTGTCTACAGGACCTTAGTTTGTTCCTTCCCCCTCTTCCAGTTTCTAAAAAAAAAAAAAAAAACGACAAAAGAAATATTTCAATACAACTGAGTTGAAATATTCTGAAATATTTCAATACAGACTGAGTTTTCATTAAAGCGCAAATGACGGTTTAGCCTTTTGCATGCTTTAAGGGGCGGCAACTCCGTGCTTATTTGTGGTAATTTCTATAAGTTTGAAGTTAGACTTAGTGGTCACTGTTAATTTTTTTTTCTTAGGTGTCTTCCCTTCATTCATATCGTAATTTCTTTTGATAAAAATCATATCAGCTCGTTTAATTTTAAATTCATCCTCTAAATTTGAGTTCGGTTGTATTTTTGTAAAAGTCCTCGTATACTGAAAAAAAAAAACGGTTCAGGTATCACAATAATTAATACGACGGAAAAGCCTCGTACCTATTTATAATAAATTAGCAAAAAGTAAGCCATGTATGCTTTTCATGGAAAACTATTTTTTTTATTTATTTCTGAAAATGGTGGTAGGCTGGATGCTAGCGTCCCAATGAAATTATTTGGGGGGGGGGGACACAAACGAGTAATTAGTTTAACCTTTTCTTTGAACATATTCTCGACCATCCCTGTCTCTCCAAAATCAAAACGCATTATCTACAAAAGAATGTTTAACAATTTAAGCTTGAAGTAACTAGACCGTGCGGAATATGATGGCGTGTGTTGATTTTGAAATGGAACAAATCACAAAGTAAAACAGTATGCAAGGAAATAGGGCTTTAGAGTGGGTACTGGATTTTAAAATTGCCAGAAGTAAGAATGCACTATGAAAAAAAAAGGATAATTTCCGTGACTAGGGGGGTAGGGTGGGCATGACCCCAAAAACCTCCCCTGCATACTTTCATTAGTTTAAGGTTTCTTAGGCTTCACCAGATAATCCAGTAGATTTGTCAGTAAAGTATAGACCATCTGATTAAATAAAAAATAAAAATCGCATAGAGTAATGTACCTGTCACCGACTGGCTACCATTTCACCAACAGTAACTTATGGCATTTTATCGTCTTTTGTCAATTTAACATAATCTGTCGCGGGTAGTTGTCTTTGTTTTCAATGATGGCTGATATATGGCCGAAATAGATATCCATTCTTGGGCAATTATAAACTAGATTGCAATATTTTTAATGCAGAAATTTAAATTTTCAAAATTGTCGGTGTGTGAACGTTACAATTGTATTACTCTATTTTTTAATTTTGATTTTTTAATTTAATTCACTTTTTTTAATTTTGGTAGACTGAAAGTCAAACTATTTCTGTTTAAATTTGAAACCATGCCAATAGGTGCATGTAACTGATTCGTTACCCTAGTTTGTTCTGATTTTGGATGAATTAACCTCTCATTGTGTGATATTGTCTTCTCAAATACTATAGTAGGACATGTGGCAATCGGCTATTATAAATTAGTACTGGTCAACATACCATTAAAGTCCAGAGAAATCCGAAGGGTCATTTATAATTCCAAGGTAAACACGATGCGACTCCAATTAAATTCATTCTTTCACCCTCACTCTCATTACCATTACATAGGGATGCGTAACAGTTATGACCCACCTAATTTCTTTGGTGAATGACCACTAAGTATCAGTCTGGGGCTCAGTCATCACCCTCTAAAGTAACCCCTGGAGATAGGGGGTGTAACTAATGACATTGGATAGGTGTTGATTAAATCTGCGTATAAAAGCCCGATTCTATTGTACAGGGGGCTGGAAAACGCCATTACAGTGTCTTTACAAGTCTGTATCGAATTCATAAGTCATCGATGCGGGTAATTTTTGAACATATGGTCCGTAATTCTGACAGAAGATGATGCCGTAATTTATGTGTATTGATAGGGCGTAAATGGTCTCTTCGTTGATATAAATCATTATTGGAATCTATTTCTACATTCGTTTTGACAATCTGGAATCTAATCCTTTTTGAGGGCAACTTTCCGCGTTTCCTTCACAAATTGTTTACTGTCAACTTCTCCTTTCTACGTAAAAAAAGAGAAAAAGGTTACGAGTCAAGGTTTCGACATACCATGCAAAATTCTAGCTAAGATTTGTATCCGTTCTTCTGCTTCAAAAGCGAAATTTTGCTAAAGAAATGAAAGATGGAAAGTCCTGAGATAAAAAAACAATTTGATTTCCATTTTTCCGTATTATTTTTGTTTAATACTTTTTCTATTATTCTCATCCTTAACTTCAAAATTTAATTAAATTTAAAATAAAATTTAATTTTAATTGTTGTCTCAAAATTCAATAAAAGGGTCAACTCTTATTGACTTATCCCACTATATTGCTGGAGTTTATTAATGATAGTAAGGCTTTAGCAATGTATTTAGCGTAAGATTTGAAACACTTTTGACGTTAATGTGACGTTAACCACTCTTGGCGTCCTTCGTCATTTATCAACATACTGTTAATGTTTACCCCCAATTGCGTTGTCGATTCCTGGAAATACGTTTTGATTCTGAGAAATGTGCTGGGAAAATAGGTCATTGGCCAGGATTCTGTTTAAGAGAAGAACTATTTCAGTCCTGCAACTACATACATACATTTGGGATGCTTCTTTGAGATGATAACCTGCCTCCCTCCCCTAGTTAATAATAAGTAAATCACAACAATTTTTGTGCTTAAAGTATATTTACGCTTTAGGTTAGACCGACTGGTTATGCTGAAGCCAAATGTCCCATCTCATGAGATGCCCTTAGGATTCTCTTCACTAACAATTGAATTTCCAAACGCAATGGACTTTGACAAGCTAAACAAGTTCCTTGAAAGACTTCTTTGGGAAAAAGACATTTTGAACTCTGAAGGCTTAAGAATAGAAGTTGTTCGCTTAAAGGTATACTTATTTCTCTACTAGGCTTGATGCTTGGATACAAAAGAAGAATTGTTCTCTTTAATTTTACTTTTTCGCTTTTCCGCTCCTTTGATTTGTTTTTTTTTATTTGTTTTTTGTTTGTTTTTATTTAATTTGTTTGATTGTATGATTGTACGATTGTTTCGTTTGTTTGTATGATTTGTTTTGATTTTTTGTTGTTGTTGTTGTTTTCTGTATGTAGAACCTTTAAGCCCATCCAATATTGGCAAAGCCTAATGAAAGAAAAATATGAGTAACACTCGAGTGGTCGCTCTGCCTCAAAAATCATGTGCACCAGGTGGCACGTTCTAAGTGTTTTGAGGAATGGGCCAAGCGACCTGGAGATTGTGCCAAACGTGACAAGACTGTGTGGCAGATGTGGCGTTCTAACATATAAACAAGGTGGCGGGAGCTCGGCACCTTCTGGATGGCACTTAAGCTACATTTTGACAGACTTTCGGCTCTACTTTCGTTAAGGCACCGTTCATACCTTGTAAATACATGACGTTACTATCAGGCCCATAGGTCGTATCTAAACTTTATACTACCACTGCTAACAACTCACCGCAGCACCAAGCCGTTTAAGGCCAACACAGCACCCACGTTTCTCCTTCATCCCAATCTGTTCCTCCCTCTTTACGCCCTCCCGGGAACTTCCCATCTCCCTTAAATATTTTTTTACGACATCTTCCTACCCCGACTGAGGGCGACCTGCTTTTCGTTTAGCCCTAGGCCGTTAGCCGAAAGGGACAATCTTTGGCAACCTGTCATCCGCAAAATGTGCCCAAGACATTTCGGACTTTCTCTCATTATAGCCCCAGAAATCGGGGTTGAGTCACACTTTTCGTACAGCCTATTGTTTTACGGTCAGTCAGCAAGGTATCCAAAACAATCCGTAGCCAATTTCTCTGGAAAACATCTTCAAACCTTACTTCGTTTTTCGGTGCGCCCATGCTTCAAAACCATTCATGACCACTTTCATCACCGTAGCTTCCAAAATTCTTATATTGGTTCGCAGACTTATCTTACTAATCTTCCAAACTTTTTTCAACTATGAAGAAACGCCCTATTTATACACATTAGAAAATAATATTCCCCTTAGGTTATTGCCAAAGCTCTTTGTTAAGTTTTTAAAAGGTGGATCAACAGGGCAATGTAGATCAGAAGGGCCCAAGTTTGATTGAACATATATTGCCCTTCTCTTTGAGAACCATAAGAAAATGATTCTCTGCATCTCAGAAGTGTGAAAATGTCAGATACGACGTTTAGGTGTGGCAGTGACGGTAAAACCCTCACCACCTTTAGGTTTGGCAGTGGCTGTGGTAATGATGTTCATCCCTGCTTATCATAGGTTTAATTAAATCTTAAAAAAATAAAAAACGTTGAAAAAGGTTTCAAAATTTCTTCTTTTTTTTTTTAACCGGTATGGCTGACCAGCGGTCTCAAATGACTGCGTGCAGCCTGTCAGTGTACCCTATAACCTCGGTGGAAAACATTTTCTGTTGCGGCAAAATGTTGCAAGAAATGGGGAAAAAGTACTCGATTTAGCTTTGAAGTTTTTCTAATGTATTATAAAAGAGCTAAAAATATTATTTTTGGATTCTTCTGAAGGGAAAATAGTTTTAAATAGTGTTGTAAGAGGGAAAATAGTTTAGTTTCCTGTTGAGACTGAAGCCTACAATCAGTATATTTAATACCGGGCAAGTCTCGGAAGGAAACGTGGCTTTGAGGTGAAAAAATGAGACTTGAAGCAAAAAGTGTACTTATGAATACTAAGGTTAGAAAATTGGGATGGTTGACTGATGAGAAAAGACGTGACCAGTGGTGTAATTCCATCAAAATACTGGGGGGGGGGGCAAACAGACATAGGCCGTAAGTAAATGACCCTTATTGAAATCTCTTGATAATTAAAAAAACGAATCTAAAAATAGTATTCTATTTTTGTGTCATGTTTTTTTTTCGTGATTTTGTGCATTGTAGAACAAATTTTGGTTTTAATGGTCGGAGGCACAAAAGATCCTGCAGCTCCTCTTAAACTTTTGGGATGGCTGACTGATGAGAAGAGAGAGACGTGGCCAGTGGGGTAATTTCGTCAGAATCCTGGGAAGGGGGTAAAGTTGGAGCTAATTTTCCAAAATCAAGTGAAATTGGCAGTAAAAACTGTTTGGTACCATACAGGTACTATTTAGTACTATAAAAATACTGTAAAGGTACTTTATAGTATTGTAAAGGTAAATATGTACTAAACAAAAACTGATCTGTTTCTATTGATGCTTGAATTATGTATGTTTATCATAGTTTTGACAAAACTTTGGAACAAACTGAATTTAAGCTGGGAGGGCAAACTGAAGTCTGGGGGGGGGCAAATCAAGGTCTAGGAGGGGCAGGTGCTCCCTTGTAGAATAAATTTTAGTTTTAATGGTCGGAGGCACAAAAGATCCTGCATCTCCTCTTGAACCCACTCCTTTGCAGTACCACTAGTCTCTCTGCTGAAAGGTTGGCACGTCGGAACTTGTTCAAACCAGAATCCTGTAACTATTCTCATTCTTTGTTATTGGAGAACCAAAGTGGTATCTCCAACTCCCAAGCATATAGTTTGTGTCAACATTGATGATTAAAGAAAAGAACAAAGGAATTTTGATTTCTTTGGTGGAAAATCAGCTGATCATATCAACGGGGTAACATTTTAAAGAGAACAGTCATGAAACAAAATTAAGTCTGTATGAAGGATGTGTTTTTGCTATCAGCTTTTGACTTTTGGATATTTTATAAGGTTGTTGATGCAATTCTTTTTTTTTATTGCTCGGGGCCCCTTTAATAGACTTTGGCCATCGCTCCGTTTTAAGTATGTCTGCTTGTTACAAATTGACATTATCAACTTTTTCCCGTATCAAAAAATATAATAAACCTATTGGATTTTCGTCATGAAAACTGACGTCAAGACGTCAAATTATTTATCTTGACGATTTCCACAAATTTCAGTAACTAGAGTAACATAAAATAGAATCAACCCAAATTTCTGGATTTGCAGAATTATGAGAATCTCAGGAGCTGAAATCGTTTGCAAGCTATAGAATTCCACAATTTGTGAAGAAAAAGCGTGTTTAATGTGTATTTCAAATACATAAATCGGCAAAAAATACATGTATTATTAGGCAAAGAACAACCATAATTCAGATATTTTGCCTTTATAAGCAAGAAGTTGTAAGTTCTAAGAAAAACAAAAACTAAGATTAAAGGATTTAAAAACAACAACAAAAGACTCCTCAAATGAACACATTAAAAGTAAGATCGTGAGAAAAATACTAAAACAATGAAGAACTAAAAGACAAGCATTTTCAAAAATAAAAGTAGATCGAAAATGAAAAACAACACAAAAAATAAAAATTAACCGAGTTACTTTCTAAATTTACCAGTAGGAAATTTGCCAGTTTTGCATCTTCCTTCAATTCTATTTTAGAAATCTATACATTTAGTTATTCTTTTTCCTGGTTGTTCTTTCGATTATACCTATATTTTGTATCGGCTTCACTTTAATTCTTCCTTTTCATTTTTTCTAGTTATTCCAAACTAGTTATTCCATACTGCTACTTTTGCGAAATGTTTATGATGTAATTTTCCACTCTGAACAATTCTCACCTGAAGTCTCATTATGTAGGGTTTCTCTTATACCCAGAGTTTTATCAAGTTTGGCTAGTTCCATTCCAGATCTTTAAAGAATATCTCAAGAACATGTAACATTATTAAGTTAGACTTTTAAGGGTACGTTGTGGCGGATTTTGAACTAGCCAGAAGGCACTTATACTATTAATACCACCACTACAGTTATTGTAACTAAAGAAACTAAGGGTATTAAGGTAAAACTTTTAGGGAACATTTAGGGGGAGTTTCAATTAATCATTTTAAAGAGAACAGTCATGAAACAAAATTAAGTATGTATGAAGGATGCGTTTTTGCTATCAGCTTTTGACTTTTGCATATTTTATAAGGTTGTTGATGCAATTCTTTTTTTATTGCTCGGGGCCCCTTTAATTGACTTTGGCCATCGCTCCGTTTTAAGTATGTCTACTTGTTACAAATTTACATTATCAACTTTTTCCCGTATCAAAAAATATAATAAACCTATTGGATTTTCGTCATGACGAACTGACGTCAAGACGTCAAATTATTCGTCATGAAGATTTTCACAAATTTCAGTAACTAGAGTAACATAAAATAGAATCAACCCGAATTTCTGGATTTGTAGAATTATGAGAATTTCAGGAGCTGAAATCGTTTGTAAGCTATAGAATTCCACGTAATTTGTGAAGAAAAAGTATATTTAGTGTGTATTTCAAATACATAAATCGGCAAAAAATACATGTATTATTAGGCAAAGAACAACCATAATTCAGATATTTTGCCTTTATAAGCAAGAAGTTGTAAGTTCTAAGAAAAATAAAAACTAAGATTAAAGGATTTAAAAACAACAAAAGACTCCTCAAATGAGCACATGAAAAGTAAGATCGTGAGAAAAATACTGAAACAACGAAGAACTAAAAGACAAGCATTTTCAAAAATAAAAGTAGATCGAAAATGAAAAACAACCCAAAAAATAAAAATTAACCGAGTTACTTTCTAAATTTACCAGTAGGAAATTTGCCAGTTTTGCATCTTCCTTCAATTCTATTTTAGAAATCTATACATTTAGTTATTCTTTTTCCTGGTTGTTCTTTCGATTATACCTATATTTTGTATCGGCTTCACTTTAATTCTTCCTTTTCATTTTTTCTAGTTATTCCAAACTAGTTATTCCATACTGCTACTTTTGCGAAATGTTTATGATGTAATTTTCCACTCTGAACAATTCTCACCTGAAGTCTCATTAGGTAGGGTTTCTCTTATACCCAGAGTTTTATCAAGTTTGGCTAGTTCCATTCCAGATCTTTAAAGAATATCTCAAGAACATGTAACATTATTAAGTTAGACTTTTAAGGGTACGTTGTGGCGGATTTTGAACTAGCCAGAAGGCACTTATACTATTAATACCACCACTACAGTTATTGTAACTAAAGAAACTAAGGGTATTAAGGTAAAACTTTTAGGGAACATTTAGGGGGAGTTTCAATTAATCATTTTAAAGAGAACAGTCATGAAACAAAATTAAGTATGTATGAAGGATGCGTTTTTGCTATCAGCTTTTGACTTTTGCATATTTTATAAGGTTGTTGATGCAATTCTTTTTTTATTGCTCGGGGCCCCTTTAATTGACTTTGGCCATCGCTCCGTTTTAAGTATGTCTACTTGTTACAAATTTACATTATCAACTTTTTCCCGTATCAAAAAATATAATAAACCTATTGGATTTTCGTCATGACGAACTGACGTCAAGACGTCAAATTATTCGTCATGAAGATTTTCACAAATTTCAGTAACTAGAGTAACATAAAATAGAATCAACCCGAATTTCTGGATTTGTAGAATTATGAGAATTTCAGGAGCTGAAATCGTTTGTAAGCTATAGAATTCCACGTAATTTGTGAAGAAAAAGTATATTTAGTGTGTATTTCAAATACATAAATCGGCAAAAAATACATGTATTATTAGGCAAAGAACAACCATAATTCAGATATTTTGCCTTTATAAGCAAGAAGTTGTAAGTTCTAAGAAAAACAAAAACTAAGATTAAAGGATTTAAAAACAACAACAAAAGACTCCTCAAATGAACACATTAAAAGTAAGATCGTGAGAAAAATACTAAAACAATGAAGAACTAAAAGACAAGCATTTTCAAAAATAAAAGTAGATCGAAAATGAAAAACAACCCAAAAAATAAAAATTAACCGAGTTACTTTCTAAATTTACCAGTAGGAAATTTGCCAGTTTTGCATCTTCCTTCAATTCTATTTTAGAAATCTATACATTTAGTTATTCTTTTTCCTGGTTGTTCTTTCGATTATACCTATATTTTGTTTCGGCTTCACTTTAATTCTTCCTTTTCATTTTTTCTAGTTATTCCAAACTAGTTATTCCATACTGCTACTTTTGCGAAATGTTTATGATGTAATTTTCCACTCTGAACAATTCTCACCTGAAGTCTCATTATGTAGGGTTTCTCTTATACCCAGAGTTTTATCAAGTTTGGCTAGTTCCATTCCAGATCTTTAAAGAATATCTCAAGAACATGTAACATTATTAAGTTAGACTTTTAAGGGTACGTTGTGGCGGATTTTGAACTAGCCAGAAGGCACTTATACTATTAATACCACCACTACAGTTATTGTAACTAAAGAAACTAAGGGTATTAAGGTAAAACTTTTAGGGAACATTTAGGGGGAGTTTCAATTAATCATTTTAAAGAGAACAGTCATGAAACAAAATTAAGTATGTATGAAGGATGCGTTTTTGCTATCAGCTTTTGACTTTTGCATATTTTATAAGGTTGTTGATGCAATTCTTTTTTTATTGCTCGGGGCCCCTTTAATTGACTTTGGCCATCGCTCCGTTTTAAGTATGTCTACTTGTTACAAATTTACATTATCAACTTTTTCCCGTATCAAAAAATATAATAAACCTATTGGATTTTCGTCATGACGAACTGACGTCAAGACGTCAAATTATTCGTCATGAAGATTTTCACAAATTTCAGTAACTAGAGTAACATAAAATAGAATCAACCCGAATTTCTGGATTTGTAGAATTATGAGAATTTCAAGAGCTGAAATCGTTTGTAAGCTATAGAATTCCACGTAATTTGTGAAGAAAAAGTATATTTAGTGTGTATTTCAAATACATAAATCGGCAAAAAATACATGTATTACTAGGCAAAGAACAACCATAATTCAGATATTTTGCCTTTATAAGCAAGAAGTTGTAAGTTCTAAGAAAAATAAAAACTAAGATTAAAGGATTTAAAAACAACAAAAGACTCCTCAAATGAGCACATGAAAAGTAAGATCGTGAGAAAAATACTGAAACAACGAAGAACTAAAAGACAAGCATTTTCAAAAATAAAAGTAGATCGAAAATGAAAAACAACCCAAAAAATAAAAATTAACCGAGTTACTTTCTAAATTTACCAGTAGGAAATTTGCCAGTTTTGCATCTTCCTTCCAATTCTATTTTAGAAATGTATACATTTAGTTATTCTTTTCCTGGTTGTTCTTTCGATTATACATATATTTTGTATCGGCTTCACTTTAATTCTTCCTTTTCATTTTTTCTAGTTATTCCAAGCTGCTACTTTTCCGAAATGTTTATGATGTAATTTTCCACTCTGAACAATTCTCACGTGAAGTCTCATTATGTAGGGTTTCTCTTATATCCAGAGTTCTATCAAGCTTGGCTAGTTCCATTCCAGATCTTTAAAGAATATCTCAAGAACATATAACATTATTAAGTTAGACCTTTAAGGGTACGTTGTGGCGGATTTTGAACTAGCCAGAAGGCACTTATACTATTAATACCACCACTACAGTTATTGTAACTAAAGAAACTAAGGGTATTAAGGTAAAACATTTAGGGTACATTTAGGGGGAGTTTCAATTAATCGATAAATTATTTATTTGAAATTTTGTGTCATTAAAATTCCCGCGTCCGGTACAAGTGCTCCCTCTGCTCCTCCCCCCTAAGAGAGCCTCCAAGTGTGTAATCCCTGTTGTGAAATATAACCTTGTTTTAGTTTTCGGTAAGGTTGTCGGTGCTTTGGATTCTAGCCAGCCTCGGTAGTAGCCTACCCTAGAAAGAGGGAGACAGGATGTTTCACAGCCATATAAAGCAAGCAATCTCTTGTGTCAATTGCTTAACTACTTCAAGACGACTCGGGTACAAGCCGGGGTGTTGTAAGAGGCAAAATAGTTTAGTTTCGTGTTGAGACTTAAGCCTAGGGTCAGTATATTCAATACTGGGCAAGTCCCGGGCGAAACATGGCCTTGAGCCGAAGAAATGAGACTTGAAGCAAAAAGCGCACCTATGAATACTAAGGTTAGAAAATTGGGATGGCTAACTGATGAGAAGAGAGAGACGTGGCCAGTGGCGTAATTTCGTCAAAATCCAGGGAAGGGGGTAAAGTTGGAGCTAATTTTCCAAAATCAAGTGAAATTGGCAGTAAAAACTATGTGGTACCATACAGGTACTATTTAGTAACTTTGGAACAAACTGAATTTAAGCTGGGAGGGCAAACTGAGGTCTGGGGGGGACAAATCAAGGTCTAGGAGGGGCAGGTGCTCCCTTGCCCCATAGAAAATTACGCCCCTGGACGTGACAAAGGTAATTGGAAAAAGGTCAACGTAGGAAGAGATTGATAGCCAAAGACCTGTTGAGGTTGAGCCTCTCTGCCTTCTGCGGTGTGATGGGCACGTGCTGGATAGTGGTTTTTGAAGATTGAAACCAAGATTCTATATCTCTGAAATACCAAGTGTTTCACGGTCCTTGGGTGAGGCTTGGTTGCTCTTCGGGTATTCACGAACGATTTTGTCAGAGATAGTCGTAGTTTTTGAGGCATATACAGGCATAATGATCCTTTAGAAACTCCAAGAGGCTGCGGGTGAAAAATTCAGAGCAATCGTGATTCTAATTTGGGTGACAAAATAGTCAAAATTCAGATAAACATTTTTATATCAGTGTGTCAAAATAGAGTATATGCTTTAATATTGGCTTGGCTTTGGCGTGGGTGTTCTTAAGTTTTTGGAAAATTTGTGTGCTTTACCAGAGTAGCTTTCCGGCCTTCAAGTCAATCCGGTGTTCCTTTTCGGTTTTCTTTCTGTTGCTTAATTAAACCTAAGAAACTCAAAATTGCTATTTAATGCTCTAAGGCATCGATTTATTATACTTCACTAACACTGTTTCCTAGATGTGAGGAATTAAGGAAAAATTTGGATATTCCTAGTGCCTGTGTTGCCTAATCAACATGCAATTGCTTCCTGGCAAAATTAAGTTGCTTAGGAGTGCCAATTGAACCTTTAGAATAATCATGTCTTACAAAATTCAAATCAAATCCTTTATTTTAAATTCTATTAAGTTTTTGTTGCATGGATGTAACTCGGCATTTGAAATCATTTTCAGGCTAGGGGAGATAATTTATGATTATAATAAGGTTTGTTTTTTTATTTTTATTTTTTTTGCTGATTTAAAAATTTTACATCCATCTACAACTTTTGTGTAAACATTTTTGAAAGTTTGTGATTCATCGACTTTTAGGCAACTTCAACTTTTTAGCATGAAATTTTGCTCTAATAATGATTTTTTGGTGCATTGTTTGCACAATATTTTTTGAAGACACAAATTATTTAATCGAAGTTGACTTACAGACATTAGTTTCTTCTATTATAACTTCCTTCCACTGAAAAATTTGTTTCATAGTTTATGCGTCTGAAAATTTTTCATTGCGTTGGTACTTTGACTTTGTCCTCCGAAATAAAAAACTAAAATGTCAGAAGGTAAAAACTATTTTATTTTTTTTTTTTATCTGCCTACCCCTTCTAGTATATTTATCCTTTTTAGGATAGTAACTTGAAAATCCCTCTCAGTCAGTCAAAAGGAATGTTTAATAACAAGAGAATAAGTGCCTTCCCAGCCGTGTATTTGTCCCCTCTGGACAACGCTTGTTCAGATCCATTGAAGAAATATTTGTCCAGCTAGAAATGTATAGGAAAATAATATCTGAAAAGTGAAGGAAATTGCATACCTTGGATATTTGTTAGATAAAGTGTGTGAAAGATGAAAGAGCCTTCGGACTTTTGTCATCTTTTCATTGTCCATAACAGGCTTAATAGAGATGTCAATTGACATGAATTTGGCTTCATTTTTTCTCACAGATTACTTTTTCTTAATTAAATGAGGGTAAGTAAAGGTTAATATGGCTTAGATACCTTCTGTGGATGAAGGATAAACGATTGTCAAAGATGGTGCTTTTTTACCATCCATATGGCGTCAAACGAAAATAGGTTGTCCCCAAATGGTTTGGGAAGAGGTCATAAAGAAGGATTTAAAAAGAAATTAGAACTTCACAGGAGGATTGAAGAGTGAAGTTTTAAATAGATTGGGGGGAAGGAAAAGTGCGCGTAGCTGTCTCGGTCTTAGGTGGCTTGTTGCTACATTGAATTGTTAGTACAAGTATTTGTAGTAATAGCAGTAGTTACTTAAAAAAAGAAAAACGTGGTTACTTTCTTCACAGATCTTGTATCTTCTACATACTTGCCATAGTTGTATCTACACAAAACTTTGCTATTGAGTTAAAGTGGATCTCAAATCCTATTCTTGATGCCGAGGGTCCAAGGGTTAGATCCAAGGCTTGCCGAGAGTCCAAGGGTTAGATCCCCTATTTTGTATCTGCTGCACGTGTTACTGCTATTTTGTTACTTTTAGTTGCGAGTAATCAATTGCTTGCAGATGTGGGTCTGAGGTGTGGGCGCTCCGAAAAGCGGATGAAGATTTGCTAGGTGTTTTTCAGAGAAATTGCCGACGGATTGTTCTGGGTAGCCGGCTGATTGACCGTATTTCAAATACTAGGCTGTACTATAAAGTGTGATTCCATCGTTTACGCTAAAGTTTTTTGTTTTTTACTGGTTTAAATGTAGTGTTAAGAAAAAGAGTCAAACTTTAGCGTAAAGGGCTGGGCGTTCAGGAGCGAGCAACCCCTTTCATATACGGAGTAATTTCTGTTCGTTTTAAGCTTAATTGTCGCTCCTTACTTTCGGTTAAAAAAACACGTTTTTTTTATATTTGATAATGCTAATGGGCTATCTGTCCTCTGATCTTTTGGGTCACTTAAAAGTCTCTAAAATCTTTAATTTCGATTTCCAATCTTCTAGTAGTATTGGATCGAAATGACCATTCTATCTTCTGGAAAAAAAAAGCTATATACAAAATGATACATTTTTTTAAAAGGAGCTTGAAGCCTCTACAGTATGAATATCTAATATGCTGAATCTGACGGTGGGATTTTCATTTAGATCACTTGGTTTTTTGGGGATGTCCCAAACCTCTGTCTCCAGGTTTGAAATATCAGGTTTAGGTCGTTGAAAACAAAAGTTTTTTGGCTCTTTTTCATTTGGGGGAGTGATGTTTTTCTTTTCGTTTCACGTGAAATTGGGCTCCCTTGGGCCAGGACTGAAGAGTTAATCTGAAAAAAAAGTTTGTGTCCTCAGGTCGGGGACTCAAGGCAGTTGCTAAAAAAAAGATTTTTGGCCCTTTTTAGGGCCTTTTTTGTAGTGTCCTTAACCTATTATGAAGAATGTCCAAATTGCAAATTAGATTCCCCCTTATCCCAGCGACTTACGGCTATCCTAGTTCTACTACTACTACTACTAATAAGTCACTGCAGCACCAAGCCGCCTGAGGCCAAGACAGCTACGCACGCTCCTCCTCCAACCCAATCTATTTAAAGCCTCCCTCTTTACACCCTCCCCGGAAGTTCCCATTTCCTTTAAATCTTTATTCATCCTCCCAACCCAGACAAGGACGACCTGCTTTCCGTGTAGCCCCAGACGGTTGGCCAAAAAGGACAATCTTCGGTAATCTGTCATCCTTCATCCGTAGAACGTGGCCTAGCCATTTCAACCTTTCTTTCATTATAGCCCTAGAAAGTGGGATTGAACCACAGTTTTCGCACAACCTACTGTTTGAAATATGGTCAGTCAGCCGGGTACCTAGAACAATCCGTAGGCAATTTCCTAGTGGCTAGTTTAAAACCGACCGGAGCCTGGCCCGTCCATTTATCGCTCTGTGGCGTGGAGTTTCTAACATAACCGTAGCACATAGTAGCTATGAACTGTGAGAATATTGCATTTTCCAATCAATTTTTAATTTAGGAAAACTTCAGTAGTGTGGCAACACTGTTTTCCATAGAAAAGAATAAACGTTAAATCGTTTCCTCGATTTGTTTAGCTAACATTGCGGCGAAGTTAATTAAAAGATGCATTTATAAACAATTTAGACAGTTTCTGGACTTTGCCGAAACCTTTTTCTTCCGTAAATATTACACTGGTAGAAATAAACATTAGTCAAATCGCTTTTGAATGTGTCCTGAATTGATGAAACGGTGGTACTGTTTTCTGGTTTCCATTGTTGGCCGCCAATGTTGCTCTGGGTGGCCGATTTCTTAAACACCTTTGAAAATAATGAACTCTACACGATTCTGTTTACACTATTCTAAACACTGGTGTAGTTTGTTGGATTGTAAGTAGACATAAAATGAAAAACATATGACTTAGAACTCTAATGTTCTGACAAGAATGTGTTTCGAAATTTATCTGATACTTTATCTGAATCTTCATCGTTCAGGGGGAGGGGGAGTTAAAGTTTAATTTAAAATGACATCTCCTTAGCGAAAATATTCCCCTCACTGAGGCTTGTCTGACAAATCCGGAAAAAAAAATCCCTGGAAATGCCCTTTTTCTTCTTTTTGACTCCCATCTCAGATGCTCATGATGATTCAGGAAGCTTCTAAGTCTTGTTTAGGTTGGGGAGATATTATTAGTAGAATGTTAGTCGCTCATTTATGACTAAAAAAATTCAGGGTAACAGTCATAGTAGAATATGCTCCTGTAAAACCGGTAGATGGGGATAGTAGTGACTCAGATGAATTTTACTAACAGCTACAGGAACAAATAGACAAATCCCTGGTAGAAATATGATATTTTTATTAGGGATTTTATTGCCCGGGCTGGTAAAGGTAAAGATAGATAGTATCCTAGCCTAGATAAATTTGGTGTAAGAAAAGAAAACAGTTATGGCAGAAGACAATCTAGTTATAACAAATATAATATTTGGTCAAAAATGGCCCAGAAATTTGCATGGTATTCACATGATAGTAATACAGCTAGATTAATTATGTTATTGTAAACTGAAGACTGGCAGGATCGATATAAGATGCTATGGCTGTGATTCCCAACGTGGGGTACATGCCCCATCGGCGGGGCATGGTAATATTTTGGTGGGTCATGGGCAGAACCTGCACCCTTTGGCTGACTACTTTAGAGCCTTTACTAAAAGAAAATCATGCGAATGGCGTCACATTCAAATGCATTTAAAGAGCGCAAAAAGCAAGATAGTGTTGCAATTACGTTACACCCTTTATAAAGGGGTATAAGTGTAACTGAGCTTGCGTGCACCTCAAACCCATTTGACTGGATTCTGGAGCAACTGAACCCATGTTTAAATGGACCCACGCGCAATTCAACTTTGTTTAACTCAATCGTCGTGCAACAAGACCCATGTATAGCTCAATCCTATTTGACTAAACCCTCGTGCAACCGAATCCCTGTTTAACTGGGCCTCTTGCAACTCAGCCCACGTGTAACTCGGCCCTATTTAACTGAACGCTCGTTTGACTGAGCACCTTTACAACTCAACCCCATTCAACTAAACCATCGCTATTGGAACCCAGTTTAAATGCCTATGAAAATACTTCTCTTTCGGGATGCTGCTTGCGTGTATCATTTCGTGCATGGCAAAGTAAATAATTGCTCCATTCAAGTAGGACTTTATCCAGCTTCCATTCAAATGAGCAGATTTTTGATTTCTTTCCCCGTACTTGATCAAATATTATAATTGTTTTTTTTTTAATGTGTCAATAGGGAGGAGGGATTGTCTTTAAATTTGGGACTCAGCTCTAAGATTAGAAACAGCTTTTACTCTCGTCGGAGTTAAATTTAATAGGATGTAGTCTCTAGTCTACGAATACACGAAAGTCAGAAATAATTTGGAGAAAAATTGAAAGGTATTGGGAAGAAACCAAAACTTTACAGGCTCAAAAATTTTTGCTGATAAAAAATGCCGTAAAACAAATACCGTGACCAAGGCTGTATCCAGGTAGGATTAGGGGGTTTGAATCCTGCTCCCGAAGTGTTTGTCCGAGTCACAAAAATGTAAGAGAAATGCATATTTGATACGTTTTTAAAGTTTTTTGACCCCCCCCCCCCGAAAAAAATATTTTGTATCCCCCACCCTCAAAAAAATCCTGGACACGGTCCTGACTGTGACGTAGTGATTATTATGCTTGTAAATACGTTTGATTAGTGAATGAACCGTATTATTAGTTGGAAATTTCGGGTGAAGTACGCTATGTAACATTAAACCAGTCACCATTTAATGCAGACCTTTATGGGATGGGGGAAATAAAACACTAATTCCGAGAACCTCAGAAGGCTTTCCATGTCAGAGTCCCTACGATGTTCCAGTGACCGGCTAATGCTGAGGAAAATGGAGAGAAAAAGAACACACATTCAGGCATCAAGTATCTTCGTAATTTTCAAAAATTTGTTTGGTAATTAAATTTAGTGTTGAAATGAAAGTAAATAGCTTCTATCATTAACGAATTGGTTTTTGTATCGGATACATTTTTTCACCTGTTAGTTCTTTTAGAAACCTTTTTTTTGTTTTCCACTTGCAAAAGTGACTGGGTAGGGGGATTTTAAACACCAGTATGGAAATTTTCGGTCATGGAGATTTCAATGGTAGACCTTTTACGGTTTCAAGCCTTTACACCCTAGAAATAACGCTAAAATTGGATTTTGGTACCATAAGGCATTTGATGACGGTGTTATCATGAGTAAACTGTAAAAAGCCTGTAAGTGTGAATATTAGATTTCAAATAGCATTAAACAGCTCCCTACGATATTCTTGTGCCCTATGAGTGCTGGAGAAATAAAACAGAAAAGGGAGACTTATCAGTGTTTCTGGCTCTTTTTACAAGTTCCCATAATTTTTTTCAAAATATAAACTTTTACTATCAATTTAAATAGTAGCTATCATTCCTAAATCAGCATTAACGGTAAGTTTTTCTTATGAGATAGTGTATTTTAATTCGTCTTTATTTCTTTGGCTACTGTGGGATTTCTCTTTACTAGGGTACACCTATTGCTGCAACCCCGACATTGCGTGTTCGGGCCCTGGGCATGAAAAGCTCTGCTAAGTTTCAAATATATAGGACAGAAGGATACGTTTTTGTTTTTTAGATGCGGGGGGGGGGGAATAGTCTTACATCGAAGAGGTATAAAAGAACTAACTAACAATTAAAGACCATTTCATTCGAGTCAGCTTTTGTCACCTCCGACAAAACCTGTTGAATTACATTTTATATTTATATTATTTATTGATTTGAAGGGGGTTGAGTCCAATATAATGGGAGTTTAGTCAGATATGCTTGAGTTAAACGGGGTTTGAGTTGATTGACGGTTAAATTTCACAGAAGGTGAGTAGAATGGGGGTTGAATTTCACGAGGATTGAATTAGAGGGAGGTTGAGTTGAATGAGGGTTAAGCTGAATATGATTGAGTTGAGTGAGGATTGACTTGAATGGGGATTGAGTTTCACGAGGGTTCAGTTTTACGGGGTTCAGTTGCAGGAGGCTTTAGTTGCACGAACCCTCAGCTACACTGGGGTTTAGCTCAGCGAGGGTCCAGTTAAACAAGGGTTCAGTTCCACAGAGATTGAGTTGATAAAGATTAAAGTTTGTAGATAAAGTTTTAAGTGAAGAACAACGCGGTTTTAGGAAGGATAGAGGATGCGTCGACCAAATTTTCAATCTTAGACTAATAATTGAGAAGTGCCTGAGTCATCGAACGTATTTAGTCCTGAGTTTTATAGATTGTGAGCAAGCATTGGATTTAGCTGATAGATGAGCTTCAGGGAAGGTCCTCTCCCTGTATTTTATGCCAAATAAATATATTGAAGTGATCAGTGCCACGTACGAAAATATCATTAATGCTCTTAAGGTAGAAAATGAGGTTAATTTCTAGTTTCATAACAAATCAGAAGTTAAGCAGGCTTGCTTTCTGTCCCCTTTTACATGGATCGTTTGGAAGGATGGATTTTTACATGGATGGATGGGGAAGCAAAACTATCCTACACTTAGATATGCTGATAATTTATGCATCCTAGATGATAATTCTAGACTGTATTTCAAATAGTAAGCTGTACGAAAAATGTGGTTCAATCCTGCTGTTTAGAGCTATAATAAGGGAAAGGAACAGATAGCTAGGACACGTTCTGCGGGTGAAGGATGACAGATTGCCAAAGATCGTCCTAGTCAGCTTATCGTCTAGGGCCAAACAAAAAGGGGTTATCCTTGAATGAGGGTGGAGGATGTCGTAAGGAAAGATTTAATAGAAATGGGAACTTCTTGAAAGGGTGTCTTTAAATAGATTGGGTTAGAGGACGGAATTGCGTGTTTGTGTTGGCCACGCACGGCTTGCTCCTTTAGTGAGTTGCTAGTAGTAGTAGCAGTAGTATCTCACAGAAAATCCTCTTCATCCCACCCACGCAGAATGTTGGATTTGTTTATAGTGAAGGGTTCAAATTTATAATACATAATTTGGCTAAATCTAACAGCAGGTACTCCGCGTTCAATCAATCAGTTGCGCAGAAATATGATTATCCGTTGTAATGTCAGTCAAATTATACGTATATGTGTGCTGGCAGCTCAGTTGTTATGGTCAGTTGTCAGTTGGTCAGTTGTAATGGCTATCTGTTGTTATGTCAGTCAAATTGTACATATATATGTGCTGGCAGCTCAGCTATGCACTCCTCAACCTGGAAGCAATGCATTTTTTTAAAATAGGAGTTTCAGCAACAGTTCTTGCGGAGGGTGGGGACAAAAGAATGGCAGCCCTTTTCGAAATTTTGCTGTTTTTAGTACATGTTTTGGTCTTTTAAATGCGGGCAATACAAGATCCAACTCCTTCCACCGTCCCTGGCGACCCTATGGAACTAATACAAAATATGACTAATATTGCAAACACCACAAGCTCAACAATTCAATTTGGGCAATTATTTGCTTTCACCAAAATCCTTTCCGAGCATTGTATGGTTCAGTAACAACAGCATGATTAATACGAAGCTAAGTACCATTCATTCTTACCTATTAAGGTATTTTGTTTCATGTATTGTTTATCTAAGCTTCCCTTTCGCTTTTCGGCTCTCTTGAGTATTAACTTCTTACTGGATCTTTTTTCTGCATGTATAACTTTGTTGTATTCATGGCGGTCTCTTTTGTGACCAGGATGATCCGAAAATGAATGTAAGGTTGCTTAAAAAGGGTACAAAATCGTGAAAGGGGGCACTTTTCAGAATCCTTCGATTAATTTTGCAAGCTATTTAATGTGAAGGAGATTTAACCAAACTTTCAGAAATGTTTATTGAATAATAAACGTTTTTTTTTTCTTAGTTCGAATGCTATCGTTGTGGTTAATCTTTAAGATTATTGAAGGTTTTTGGTCATTTTATTTCAGTATTTCTTCACTTTCCTATTTCTATTTCAGGTATTTTTTTTTGTAGTTTTTTTCTTTTGTATGAATTTGATTTTTTCTCCACTTTTACTATATTACTAGCACTTTTAAAAAAAGATATACTTTAGAAATAAATATTAGTTTTCTCTTTTAAGTAAAATTTCCTACAACGCCTATCCTTTTCTTATGTCAGTTTTAAAAGTTTTTTGTTTATTGTGTAATATTTATGATGATAATAAACTCTTAGCTCTTTGTGCTGCGTACAATGAGGAATAGTTGTCTAACACATTTATGTTTTTAATGATCGCCGCTGTTCAGCAAATAATAATAACAATAATTTATTTCAACTATCTTTACATACATTAAATGTACTTAGAGGAGTGCAAATGTGCAGAAAAATAAAATAAAAATGAAACATTAATAAAATAATAAATAATAAACAATAATAAAAACAAAAAATGAAACAATAAACAAGAAAAAAATCACAGAAAAACAAGAAACATCGCAGCTATTTAAGCAACACAATTAAGCTATACAGTTAAGTGGAAAATCGAAAATATTTTCTCGACGCTTACGGAACCTGTCCTCTAGCTGGTCCATTTTTGAAGAAATATCAAAAACATCATATCTACTTGAAATGTCCCGATTTCGAGTCCAAAGCTGCAACTGCAGAAGATATTTGCAAAAACATAAGAATATAGATCAAATTTTCTTCCGCTCAGATATTATAAAAAAAAAAATCTACAAAGGGACCAAGAAGAAGACACGCGGGGCAAAAAAATCGTTGTAAAGTCTGTCCAGGGCTATTTTGTGAAGCTGGTCTTTAACTCGAGCAAGCACCCCATACGGTTTTCTAAGCTTTTCTATCAACGCCGAGAGAAAAAGTGTTTTAGTAGTTTTAACGTTTGATCTAAACAGGAGATCTAAATAATTCCGAGAAGACGATGCAGTAATAGTATCTCGGCCAACGTTGATTTTAACGGAAAGTTATTGAGACGAACCGTAGACGAGAAGCCCGGTTTTAGAAAAGGCGACTTGAGGCCCAATCTCTTTGAGACCAGAGCAAACTGTATCAACTATATTTTGGTGAACTTGGAGATCATCTGATAATAGAAGGATATCGTCTGCGTAACAGAGGTGGCTGACATCAATAGGGGGCTCAATTAAAAATGGAGGAATATTTTTAGTAACGGTTCAGATGGCATTATTGGAAAAATCTAGACTAAGTCCAAAGCCTTGTTTTACACCTTTCCCAACAGCGATGGATTTGCCCAGCTGGCTACCTAGCCGCACACATACGGATACATTGCCATAGCAGTTTCATAAGAGACTGCTGAGAAAAGGGTTTATTCCACTTCTCAATAGAGAAAAAATAGCATGTGAATGGATAATCGAATCGAAGGCCTTTGAAAGGTCAATTGCACACACACACAGATTTTTTTTTTCAGCATTCTATAGAGGTCCAAAATAACCAAAAATATTGCGTTCACGTTTTGCACACCCAAGCCTTCGTGAAATTTAAACTGGTTGTCCCCATGGTCACACTATGTGTTTATTTCGTGGAAGATAAGCTTTTCAAAAAGCTTACCAATAGTGGAGCAAATAGTAATTGGTCTGTATGATTCACAAACCTTTGGGTTTTTGCCCTTCTTTAAGACCCAGGTGACAAAACCTTCCGAAAGAGCGATTGGAATATATTTTTGAGAAATACAAGCCTGAAATAATAGTGACAAATACTGTATAAGAAATGGGGTAGTGTATAGGAGGTGCTTAGTTTGCACCCCATTGTACCGTGGGGCTTTACCAGGTTTACGAATTTTAGTCTGGACGGCTGAAGGTGAATGACAAAGTTCCTCCGGTGGTCAAGTTTTAACATATGGCGAAGGAGAGCATGTTTATAGGTAGCTTCAGTCGGAGGAGGATCATCGGAGAAAAGCGAGGAAAAATGTCTTTCCCATGAAGCAACATCGATAGGATTAGATTCCGAGGAGGAACTTCATGTGAGCTTTGAAACTTCCCTCCAAAGCTGTGTTCACGCTGGGTTCAACCAGCCTTGTCATGTGTCTACGTAAGGGGACTCTCACAATACAAGGGATATCTAAATAAACATTCTTAGTTTGCCTGTTTTTAGGGCTATATGATTACTTCCCTCCCCCTGAAGGGATTACCTTTGTACGCGCCTGAGTAACAATGTTTCTTTTTCTGGAAAAATATCAGATATTTAAGAAAAACTATTTCAAAACCAAGTGGTATCGTCACTAATTTCTAAAACTCAAATTCTCTCGGGCTATTTGCCCTTCAGAATCAAGTTTTCGCAGCAAAACTGATTGAAGCTCAATTTTTTTTTTCAATTTTCTTGGAAAATTGCAACTATAACTTTTTTTCCGACCAACAGACTTGATTCTTTATAGATTCACTTCAGGTGAAAGGTAGCTTATCCATCCAAAACTTGGATAGCTATGGATTAATGTGAATTAACAAATTCGAAAATTTCAGCGTAGGTGATTCAACCATATCTGTAAATCCAACGCTTGTACTCCTAAAAAGTCCTAAAGACCGATGGCTGTCCTACAGAGCGTGGTAGCTGATCAACCAACGAAAAAAAAATATTACAAAAGGAATTGTTGGCAAGAAATCTAACCCGGAGAGACCTTTTAGGGACCAATCCGAGAATTTAGTAAGAGACCCATAAGCTTTAAAGGGAGTATGGGCTCTATTCTATGAAAAAGTTGTTAAACATCCATTCCCAATTCAAGAGTTTAGGATACCACCAAAACATCTTTCCTCGCTCGACATTAGCTCTGATCAACCTGCAGTCGAAGAAATCCTTGAAGTCTCCAAGGACCGAAAAATAATAAAGCCTCATCACAGTGGTGGAATCACAGCCGGAATGGTTAAAAATTCTCTGTCGTCCTTGAGGTACCTCAGAGAAGGTGCTACTAAATTTGACAAGAAATGATTAATGATTCCAATTTTTAAGAATATTATGCATCTGTAGGTGTATGTGACAAGTTTCTTGGGGAAAGTCTTCTTTCCATCTCAGAAAACTACTTTCACATATTATTTGTATTCGTAAACAATTACAATTAGATTATAAACCCAGGAATTATCAACCGACCTAACCACTCCGGCACAGATCTTTTACCCGATATTTATTGCCGTTACAAAGGTTTATACACCCTAAATTGCTAGATTAAAAAGAGTCTGTTAAGAAAAAAAGGAAAGAAAATAAATGGTGCAACTACCAAACAACATAATCTGGATATTTCGGGAGCGGCAGTATCACACAGTATTATGAACAAATCTAATTTATATCTGAATCAAATGCATATTTGAAAGCCATTGTTCATAAAGGCTAAATAATTTCCCTTATACAAAACCTGCGTATAACATCACGTCCATTTGTTTGTAAGGTACAGAAACAAAGCTAGAAAACAAAATTGTATTTGAGAGACTCAGGGCTAAATGGATAATAAAATTCTCTAATTCTTAGAAAACTGAGTGCACTATAAACAGCTAAAAAACAAAAAAATAGATTCCACCAAGAATGTTATCTAAGAATTTGTGTCTACTCTACTAATAATTTTATAGGAAACTTTCTGAATAAGGGATTACTATCCAGGGAGGTCTAAAATTCCACCATGGTCACTAGCTGAAACGCCGTACGACTGATCTAGAAGGCGTAGCTCCGTGTCTTGCTTATGGTCTAAACCAGCTTGTTGAATTCGTCGATTATTTCGGTACTCATTGATCATCCCGGCCTGACCTTTTCCTGGCTGACCATTCGGGTCATTTTACTGTTAAAAGCAATCTTTATGCCAGCAGCAATGTGACAGTTTTAGATCATGGAAATCTTGCTTTGCCTCCATCTCTAAAGCGTCGAGTGTATCATAAGACAAGATCACCTCGCAAACTGGGATAGACCGCGGAACTGCTTAACGATTAAGCCATGGATTAAGTTTATAAAAAGAGAATCAACTAAAGCAGTGCCTCTATGTGAAAGAGCGATTATTGAGGCTATTGGGCAATTTGCCCCATCAAAGATAATACAAGTCGCTTCTCGAGACAAGCCATGGTTTAATGCCGGTTATAAAAAAAGGCCTCTAAAACTAAACAATAAGCTCACAAGAAATAGTGCTCAGCTAAATCGGACGAGAATCGGGATGCTTTTATTAGAGCTCAGAACAAGCTCTAATGGGGGACCGATCCCAGCAAACCCCGTAAAAGACTTCAAAATGACTTGAAAAACATTTTAATGTGGGTGAATGTGCTGCTTGTCTGCTTCAATGTATCTAAAACTAAAGAGCTTCTTAATTCGAAGGCACGGAATGTGAAGGCTTACGCTGACTTTATCTCCAAAGGAGTGGTAATAAAAAGATTTGATACACTACGGTTTTTAGGAGTCAATTTCTCTCCAGATAACATGTGGGTAGAACAACTCAGCAAAGTGGGATCCTCTAGCTCCAGGAAGCTCGGAGCTTCCTAAGATAAAATCGAGCAGCTCTCGTAGCGAATTATGGAAATTTTGATACCAAACTCCTACAATCGATCCAAGGTCATTTAAACGTGACTACTATGTTGTTCTTTTACAAATACATACATTTCCCTCCATCACAGGAGTTGCCGAAGCTCCCTCCTTAAATAACAAAGACTTTAAGGACATTTTGTCAAAACCGGTAAGGACTACCTTGAGCAGAGTCTACCCTGTCAGGAATACCTAAAAATGAGCTTCGCCTGAACTGTCGTCACCTGGAATAGCCTCCCAGCACAAGTGATCTCTGAAAATCCCTTGCTTGAAGTATTCAAGCTTGTGTACAACATATACATCAAAACTGAAAATAAAATGAAGAACTTACCAGTGATACTAGAATGATCATTATTGATGGCCTTGAAGTTTATAATATAAAATAATGAGACAGAACATTGTTTGTATTACCAAAAAGGTAGATGCGACTGTCTTGGGAGTAGCACTTGTATACCATATCTAATTATGCCCGAATAAAATGCAGATCTTGAAAGTTACCGGCGATAAAGGATAAATAGTAATTTCTCTTAGACTAAACCTGCTTATCTCTAATATCACGTTTCTTTATTTGCAAGGAATGGAAACCGAGTCATAAAACAAAATGATATTTGACAATAGACAATAGATATTTTTTGTTTGAAGATCAACGTGGACGATATACTGTCCGGAATCTTATCATCATTTATGGCAGAAGATAAATATAGAAAGCACGATCCAGTTGGTGGCTGAATCTAATAAAAAGTTGATTAAGGATGGTATTGTCACAGTGATCAAATCTAGGGGCTTTGTTTTAAAACTCTCTTGATTTACAATGATGCCAGACACATACACAAGGATTTTCGGGGGGGGGGGGTGTAATAAAGAATTTTGAAGATGGGGGCAATGATAAAAAAACTAACTTTATTTGATGATTTCAAATTGAAGTGCCATGAAATTCAAGAACATTTAGGATTGGGGGGGCCTCCAGTAGTGGGCTGGCGACCTAAGTCTACAACCTTAAAGTCTATGTAATTTTGGATTTACTAAAGTTAAAGAAAGGAAAACATTTAAAATGTATTTGGTGTTCTGTAAAGTGCAATTATATTCTGTTCTTCAGAACGTATGGTGGGGGGGAGGAGGCGTCAGTCCTACTCGACTTAGTTTCTGCTCGTTTTGAGTTTAAATTGGTTATTCATTGCTATTTTTGTTCGTTTTTGGTTTCATTTATTTATTGATGGTTCTTTTTTGGTAGTTTTACCTTTGAAAACTTATTTTAGTTGATTACTGGTTATTTTTGATTTTATAGTAGACTTCTCTTTGAAAAACTTTCGTGGAAAAAGCTTTATAAGCTAATTTTTGTTCGTTTTTTATTGGCATATTCTTTTTCATTTGTAAAGAAGACAATATTTCAAATCTTTTTGTTTTTTTTTTCAATACGAATTTATAGTTTGGTATGCTATTTGTATATCGGAAATTTTTTTTTCAAAATTTGTAATAACATAAGTCCTTTTGAAAATAGAGACGCACATAGTGTTGTTTAATTTAGTTTTACAAATCATAAAGTTTTCCTGAATAATAAAGCTTAATCCTATTCCCAGAAAATTGTGACTATACTATTTTGACAACCTGGATGCACTTACACTCTGTTTTGATTTAGCCCAACGTCCTCCTCAATACCCTAAAGAATCGATATTAATATTATAAGCCTAAGTAATATTAGTAGTAGTGCTTAGTACTTAGTACAGCAGTACTTGTGCTACTCTACTACTAGTAGTAACAGGATGCGCTTTTGAGGAGTAGCATGCGCTCAGAGCATGCTACTCCTCAGCATGCTCTGAAAGTTTCAACTTACTACTCTAACCTGTTCTTGATATACTTTTGATACGACCATTTGACAGCCTGCGTACACACGGCGTGTTTCATTTTAATTTTACATGCCAACCTACATTATCTGAAAAGGTCTCTCTAATATCTGTAGCCTCAAAACTATTATGTTAGTAGTATTAGTAGACATAGTAGGGGCAGTATACATATCGTACCTTTTGGCTGGTTCAACGTCCCTCTTAACATACACTGAAAGTTTCAACTTAATACTCTAAACTGTTTCTGAGATATAGCTGTTACGGACTTTTAATAACCTGCATTCAGACAGGTTTAGAAGGCCTACGGCTAGGGATGGACAGTCGCTTAATTCCCGTTTCTAGAAATGATAGAAATCCTGTTTCCAGAAACGAACAGAAGTTATTACGTATATGAGGGGATGCACCCTCCTCAGTACCTCGCTCTTTTCACTAAACTTTGACTTTTTGTTCCAATTATTTAAGAATCACTCCTGATAAACAAGGACCGTTTAAGTAGAATTATAAGCTTTTTACTTATTCAAAAAACACTTAAGCATAAAGAGCGAGGTGCTGACGAGGGGACAGCCCTTTCGTTTGCGTAATAATATCTATTCGCTCTACGTTTTAATGTTGGTCCTTACTTTCAGTTGAAAAAATATTTATTTTCTGTTATTGTTTAATTAATGCTGAGAAATCCAGTTCCCCCTTCCATGGATAGATGCTCCCACGTAAGCAACCCCCTCACCCCGTAAATATCTTTATACTTCCCAGTAGCCGATACTTTATGTAAGCAATGGGCAAAGTTTATAATTTCTAGTCCTTCCCGCGGTGGCTCGGGGGGCCAAGACATCCTCAAAGACACAGTTATTAGATCTTTTGACCATGCTGAAGAAAATTGCCATCCCAAAATTTTGATCGGACAATTTTTTGGTAAAAAATGGGAGTGGGAGGGGGAGAATACTGCTAAAAAGCTGGGTACTGCTAAAAATAGTAGGGGGTGGGGTAGCTTCCCTCCAATATTTTTGGTCACTTAAAAAGGACACTAGAACTTTTGATTTCCGATCAAGTGAGCCCTCTCCCGATCTTCTAGGATAACGGGTTCGATACGGTGACCCCTGGGAAAAACGAACAGAAAAACAAACAAACAAATGAACATGCATCCGTAATCTTGCTTCTGAAATTTTTTTTTTCAAAATTCCACATTTTTGTGTAAAGAGCTTGAAACCTTAACAGTAGAGTTTGCTGATATCCTGAATCTCGTGGTGCGATTTTCATTAAGATTACTTTATTTCTTAGGTGGTTTCCCCCCTTTTCCCAAAATTAGGCAAATTTTCTCAGGCTCGTAACTTTTGGTGGGTAACATTAAACTTCATGAATTTTATGTATTTTGTATAAGCATCAAAATTCGATTCTTTTGATGGACCTATTGTTATCAAAACTTTGTATCTCACAGTTTTGGTTATTAGTGAGCTGCATCGCTCCTTACAGTTCGCTACCACGAACTGTTTGATTATTATTAGACTTTGTTTCTGCTCTTTTTAAGTTTTAATATGGCTCTTTACTTTTCTTTGAAAAACTTTGTTTAGGGAAGTTTTTATTTCCTAATTAATTTCTATTCGTTTTTGATGGCCAAAGTTTTATTATTGGTAAACATAATGAATATTTCTCCAGTTTTCTGGTTTTAGGCTTAAGAATTAAAATATAAGATTCGATTTTCAATTCTTCATTTGCTTAAGGTGATCTGAGCGTTGCCTTTAATTGCATTCGATAAAATTGTTCTATAAATTTTGTTCCATTTGCAACCAAGATTTGAAATGGTTCTTCAGCAAAGATCTTATTTCACCATAGTTGACTGATAATATATTCGAAAGAGTATTCCTGGAAGAACGTACAAAATATTACATGAAAATGATAATGGAGCAAGAATGTGAATATACATCGGAAGTATCATTCAACTCTCTTCATTTTTGACATTTTAAACTCTTTCATTTCTGAGTTTCACTCGAGCGTTTGCTAGGTGTAGTGTGGAAAAGAGTTCGTTTTGACAACCTGACTGCACATATTGTCTTTTGACTGAGTTAATGTCTCTCCAAACATTCCCTAAGGGTGGGAACGCTTCAACCCTCCTCGAAGCCATTCTTAAGATATTTCAAATACGACCTTTATAAAAGTTGAATACAAATATAGTTTTGTGATTTATTTCAACATTCCCTGAAAATTCTGACTTAGTACCCTTACCATTTCTTAGATATTGTACACACAATTTTGACAACCTGGATGCACAAACGTCCCTCTCAACATTTCCCAAAACTAGGAACTTTTTAAAGTCCCTTAAAGCCATTCTTGAGACAATTCAAATAGGCCCTTTTTAAAAATTGAATACAAGTATGATCTTGTGATTTACTTCAACATTCCCTGAAAATTTTGACTTAGTACCCTTACCGTTTCTTAGATATTGTACCCACCATTTTGCTATCTGTATGCACATAATATCTTTTGATCTATCTCAATGCCTCCCTCAACATTCATGGAAAGTTTCAGCTAAGTAGCCTACCATTAGCTGCATTTCACGAAAATTTGCAGCTCAACAATCTTAACCTATTTTGAGATATGTCAGATACGTCCTTTTGACAACTGGAATGTACATAGTGTCTTTAAGTTCAAAATTCCCCTGAACATTCTCTGGAAGTCTCATCTTATTACCCCTATATGTGTTTGGGACATTTGAGATATACCGTTTTGACAACCTTGATGCATATAGTGTCTTTTGATTTAGTTTAACAGCCCTTTAGTAAACCTTGAAAGTTCAACTTAATACCATAGCCGTTCCTGGGAACAATATAGACTCGCCCAAATACGCCCTTTTGACATCCTGGATGCACGCCCAAATACGCACTTTTCACGTCCTGGATGCACCTATTGTCTTTTGGGTATAGCGTAACATCTCTCTCAAAATTATCTTTAAGTTTCAGCTGAATATCCTTAATAGTTCTTATATACTGCAGATACGCCCTTCTGAACACCTGGATACAAATAGAATCTTTGGAGATAGTTATCCTCTTCAAAATTCCCTAAAATTTTAATTTTATAACTTTAGCAGTAGTAGTAGTGGCAGCAGTCACAGTCGCGGACGCAATCGAAATAGCAGTGGTAGTAGTCGTATTCGCAGTCTTAATTCGTTGCAGTTGTAATCACTATCGCTAGTAACCGTAGTTGCAAGTAGTTACAAACAGAAGTAGTTGCAGTCGTAAATGTTCGCAGTAGCACTCATAAGTAGCTGCAGTTACAGTCACAACTAGTCACAGTTGCAGTCAGTAATAATTGTAGTTGAAGTGGCAAGTAGTCGCATCCACAGTTGGAAGTAGTTCTAATCGTAGCTACATGTAGTTTTAGTAGTAGTAGTAGTTATAGCCTAGAAAGTTTCAATATGATACCCTTAGTTGTCCTTAAGATGTTGCAAATATCCCTATTGATAAACTGGATGCACATATTGTCTATTGATTTAATTTAACATTCCCCTTTATATTCCCTGAAGTTTCACCCGAATACCCTTTGACATGTGCTAATATATATATATATATATATATATATATATATATATATATATATATATATATATATATATATATATATATATATATATATATATATATTTTTAAGATAATATGATAATATATACATATATTGTATAATACCTGACATGTAATTAGAGACCCAGTGACATGAAATTATGTGTTGTAGTAAAGGTGTCGGGTCGGTGTTGCAACTCGCCCTTAAGGCTTTATTTGGGGTACTCTGGAATAATCCCAGTGAAGTTTTGGGAGCCCTTGAAAAATGTGGACATCCACACTCGGCAATAGGCCTAATGCATAACTTGTAGTCTACAGAGGATTAATTGCTGGATTTTAGCAGGTTCTTAGAACAAAGAGTTATACCCAGCTTTTTTTCGTACATGAGAATCGGAACTGATTTAAATATACGTCCAAGAAAGGTTTTAGGAGAAAAGAATTTGAAAATGACGAAGTTTTTTTTTAAGTCTCTTGGGAACTTAACCCTTAGAGATGAAGTCAGTATGTGGACACAAGACCTTAAGTTGTTGCATTAGTAGCTCCGTGATAATGCCTTTGGAGTTTCTTCAATATTGAAAGATAATATATGCATTTGAAAAACATATATTTAAAAAGAAGAAAGTATTAATGGAAATATATCAGATATCTGGCTAATCAAATGTGGTCTAATACTCAAAATAATAGCGAAATGTAACAAAAGAGCTGTGAGATATGCAAGTGGTCATTGTTAACATATAAGTTTTTTTAAATAAGAAAAGATGACATGTTTAATCCTGGATCTCCAAAAAAGCTTAAAGTATTGAAATTAAACTTTAAGACAATGCTAAGAGGGATGCCTAACACAATCAAAACACACTATGTCCTTTCTGGTTGTGAGCAAGGAATATCAGCAGTATCTAAACGATGGTATCAGCTTAAAACTTTCGCGTATGTTCAAGGGAATTTGAAAAGATATTGGAGGGCAACTAGCCCCCATTCTTACCCTTCTTATGTGCATCCTCTCTTTAACAATGGTCAAAATTTTGTAATTGTTATTTAGTTCAAACTAGTCAGTTGGTCTAATAGCTATGCCTCCAAGGATGCCATGCCCCTCAAACAACATTGGCAAAAATTGTAAATTATGCAATGCATCCATTGTTCACGTCCAGGATTTATCTGTAGGAAAAGGGAAAAGTTTTGATTCTTGGTACTTCCAAAAATGCCAAGGATACTAAGGTGAAAATTAGGATACTAGGTGAAAATAGGATATTTAGGATACAAAGGATACTAAGGTGAAAATATCTTAAAGTAAATCAGGGGCACTATCTGTATCCAGTCTATCAAAAAGGTGGATATGCAACTCTTAAGAACGGCTGAGGGTATTAATTTGAAACTCATACATTGAGCCTTCAGGTAAATACAAGAAAGGGGTTCTAAGAAAGGGTGAGAGTGGAGGTAGAAGTTAATGTATAATTCCTCTTGATTTCTGGGAATACCTCTGGTTTACGCTGTTATTATAAAAGTAAAAAGTAACATTGAACCCCGACATTACCATTATTCATTCCATATAGGATGGGAGATACCCCTTCCTTATCCCCAGCCTCCCCTTCATGATCGTATAATTCTCAGAGGATGCTCATGCGGTTGGAAATTGAGATCTCAAGTCCTTTTTTTTATATGTCAAAAGTGATTTGAAACCAACCACTCCTGTCCTAAAACTGTTTTTTATATCTGGTCTGTTTTTACCCCTTAGGACATCTGGTTGATTTTGGGGTATCTATTTTGTACTTTCTCTGTGGTTCATCAATTTTTGGTGTGGAAAAACTTTCCATGTGGAGATTTTCTAGGGAGAGCTGGATCCTTCTGCGGATACCCTGTAAGTCACTTAGAATGCTCCAGGTATGGTTCATCCGAACTTGTGGAGAATGTGAGACAGGCAATCCGCCGCTGTCTGAGACGTTCTTTGTATAAGTAGAATCCGTCACTCGTTTTGACCTGTGATTAATCAAAACAAAAATTGAAAAAAAAATAAGCTTTTCAAAAAAAGTAAAGACCATGATAAACTTAATATCAGAAGAAATAAAAAACTATAATAATTGAAACTCAACATCACCAAAAATTACTATTAAAGAATGAATGAAATCCAAAACGAACGGAAATTTAATAATCAATCTTGACATACAACAGATAATAATATAAATAAATATATAAATATTAAAACAATTAAAGTTTAAATTGAATATGCAAATGAAGCTCAAAATGAACACAAATGTTTTGCTATTGAAGCATAAATGAAACCCAAAACGAATAAAAATTAAATAAACAATCATAGCAAACTACCACACAAGAGGTACTATTATAAATGAAAAATAATAAAAAAAAATCTTAGAATGAGTGAAAACTAAATTGAATGTGCAAATCAAGCTTAAAACAAAACAAAATTGCTACAAATAAGCGTTTGGGTACTACCTCCTTCCCTAGCTGAAAAAGCTTAAAACCTACTGCGTCATTGGCGCTTTACTGAAGATTAAATAAAAAAAAGCTTTTATCAACTGAAAGTAAGGGGTATTATTATAACTTAAAACGAGCACAAATTATTCCGTGTATGAGGGGGTTTGCTCCACCTCAACAGCTCGCTCTTTTCGCTGAATTTTTTTTTTAGTACTTTAAAAAGGCTTCTTATTGTACTAATATAACCTAGTGTCAATAAACGAACATAGTGTTTCGGGAGTAGTTCTTAAAGAATTAGGACGGAATTCAAACGTTAGCATATAGAGCGAGGTGTTGTGGAGGAGTAACTCCCCCCCCCCCCCCCATGTACGCAATAATTTCTGTTTCAGTTGAAAAAACTTGTTTTTGTAAATTTAGTTTCCGTTCGTTATTTAAATAAGGCCAGGAAATCTGGCGATATCTCCACGGAAAGATGTCTCCACCCTCGGATTTGTTCTCTGGACAATTCAATCCAGGTGAATATTTACCCCGTACCCTTACCCTTAACATCTCCACGCGTAAGATTCAGTCGGCAAAAAAAAACAAGGCATAAGACGATTTTCGTGTAGGAATTCAGCCAAATTTCCTCAGTATTGAATATTCCCTGAGCTTCGCTCCCCTTGGAAAATTATCCTCGTAGAAAATACCACCAGCAAAAAATTCCCCACTCCCGCCCTAAAAATGTATGTATACTTCCCAATAACAAATGCTGTGCGTGAACAACAGAAAAATTTTGTAACTTTAAGACATTTCCCCTAGGGCTGTGGGGGTCATGATATTTCCAAAGGCGTGGTTATTTGGTCTTTCAACTATGCTGAACAAAATTGCTCTCTCAAAACTTCAGTCCAAAACCAAATATATCTAATGGTATAAAATTCCGTTTATAGGGTTTGGGTTACTATTTAGCTTGGGTCGCTCCTTACTTACAGTTCGTTACCACGAACTGTTTGATTATATGTGTCTTGAACAGTCTTGGAAAGAACTAATAAAATCAAACTGAATATTTTATATATAATGATATTAGTTGGTTGAAGCTCATAAGCTCAAGATTTTATTTCACTGTAATATTTTTATTTTCAATGCTGTAATAACTGGAAAAGAAGATATTTGTAATATAATTCGTTTTCAGTGAAGCGCCAATGACGCAGTAGGTTTTAGACTTTGCAGTTGGGGAAAGGGGCAGTATCCGAACTCTTGTTTGTGGTGAAAATATATTTGTTTTGAATAGTCTTCGAAAGAACTAATCAAATGAAACTTAATATTTGATATATAATGATATTAATTGCTGAAAGTTCATCAGTTCAAAGTTTAGTTTTACTGTAATTTTTATTTTTATTTTCAATGTTGTAATAAGTACAAAATAAAATATTTGTTATATATATTTTTTCGAATCTTCCCGCTGGTATTGACTTAGCAAAGAGCTTTGTGCCTTCAGTGTATTTTTCTCTTTACCCCTTTCTTTTGGAAGGTATCGTCGTAGAAACTTGGGAGAGACCAATCTCAGCTTCTCAGGTTTATTCTTTGAGATGATTGCAGGAACAGAGCTACTGAATAGACTTCAAAGTCATTTTATGGGCCAAGGAAGCCATTGTGGGGAAAGTACTATTTTTTAATGGTTCTGGAAAAATATCACCGATATTTTTGTGTCATGCCTCAAAAAAATGCATCCTTTTAAATTTAAGGCATTTGAGCATCTGCTCAACTGAAGAAGATAATCCCTGAATTTTTCTAAAATTTTGTATGCTGACAAATACAATGAACTATTTATGAATAAACTTCCATTTTCTTGGTAAAAATTAAAACATAAATTTTGTCGTTATTCATAGTTTTTATAGTATAATTAAAATTAACAATATTTGTTATAAAACTATTTTAAATAATTTTTTTTTAAATAATTATCAGGTCCCGTAACTTTGTTTGTCACCCTGATAGCTCCTACAACTGTGTTCGGTATTTTTTTTTCGTATTTTAGAAGTGTTTTTTTGTTCTCAACCATGATTAGTTTGTTCCACCTCCTTCTAATTAAGTTCAACTCTGTAGGTGTGGGAGGTGGATAAACCAAGGACGTACACGGGGGAAGCTTGGGATGCCGCCCAAAACTGAATTTTTTTCTGGGTACTTCTTATTTGAATTGTGAAATAGTTTTTTTATTGCTCTCCCCCCCCCCCCCTCGGAAAAATGTTATGTGTACGTCCTTAAGATAAGCATCTATTAGGGATTTTTTTCCATTCCAACTCGTTTTCAAAAAACGTTTTTTGGACCTGGTAATATTTGATTCTGTAAAATTGTTTCACTTTGCCCCTAAAGGTTAACTATTTCCTGGTTTTGCTAATTTTCGACATTACCCTATAGATTGCACATCTACTTGTTTATCTTTCTTCTTATTGTTCATCTTCTGCCAGAAGTCATTTGTGGAAATCAAATAATATTCTGCTCTCCGTATTTGATCATCTCAATATTGTCAAATGATAAGATTACATTTGTTAAGTGCTCGTAATCTATGTAATATAGGTATTCCCACGTGTCGGTAACAAATATTAGAGATGCCAACGTAGTTCGGTCGCGTGCCGCTAACGGCTCGAAGTCCCTTTCTGAGTGTAATTAAACGCACTTCAGCTGATATCAAACTGTGTGAAAAATGAATTGATAAGAAACAAATTAATTAAAGCTGGAATTTGATACTTGTGAGCCAATTCATGTGATTCAGTCTCATCACTAATAATAATAATTAATCATGATTTTTAGTAGCTGGTCGTAATACTCGGTTTCAAAGAGTAGTTTTTGTTATAACATGAGTTAGTTGTTGTCAGAGCTTCATTGGTGGTTCTGGCCTCTCTTGCTCCCGGGCGAAATCTTGATTACCACAACCCCCCTGTCTTCCAAAAATTTTTAGGTCGAACTTATTACAAAGTTTTCATCTAGTAGTGAAATTTCAACACAAAATATTACAAAAAGACATTAAAATTAATTAAACTCGGTCTATTTACGTTTTTTTTCTTGGAATAGTGATGAAGATATAGGAGAATTGAAATTTTTCGGATTCAATCTGCTTTGCTTACTGCCAATTACGCCCTCTACTTATTTAATAAAAATAAAATTTTGACATTTACAAAATAAATAGAATCGTTAGTTTATTCTTTTTGAAATTGCGTGCCCAAAAAATTTTTGTACTTTTGTGCCCGTGGCAAGTGCCTGTTATCCCGCCTGAAATAGCCTCTGCAGAGCTTATCAGTATGGGAAGCTTGTAGGGGTTAAAAGTGGAGATAGTGTCAGAAAGAAAAACCACAAGCGCTGTCTAGTGTTTGGTGGCTTTGTCTGACTAGGTAATGCTACACACTTGTCTTTTCAGGTACTTGAAAATGCAGTGGAGGATAATAAAAACAGAATTCTTTACCAGTAGGCCTACCAGCTTCAACTAACCTACCTACCTTGTTAGGATTTTGTTTGATTAACATTTGCCAAATTTGTGCAGAATGGATTTTTGGCCTTGAATAGTTCTTGAAAAATGAAAACTGAAAGGAAAAAAAAGCCTAAAATTTCAGCTTTTTTTACTGAAGAAAAATTCTCTATGATTTTCCCTATTTAATTCATTACTGGGACCGAACGAAAAGCGGTTCGTCCTCATATAGGATCGAAAGAGGTCACTAGAAAGAATTTAAAGGACATGGGAAGGAAAAATGTAACTTCGAGTAAGATTTGAGTAGAGGGGGATCACTCGCTACTGTGTTGGCTTCAGGTGGCTTGGTGGCAGGAGGATCCATTTTTTTTATTTGATTCGATACATTTACGCTCGGTGTAAAGAATCACTCAAATGTCTATCTTTACAGTCTTGCAGACTTCGTCAGCCATGTTTTATATCCTTTTCTACTAATTTTCATTTTTGCTGGCATTTTGAATAGAAGCTCCCTTTAACGTTATGTTGGTGTTATTTTTCATCTTTTCACAAAGTAATATTCTATTATTTCTATTGTATCTGTTGCTTCTTCTTGAAGCTTCATGGTAATATTCCTTAAAACCCAAAATCGCGGTTGTAGCGGTAGGGGCAACCTAATAAAGACCAAACAACGGCTTAAAACAACAAAAAATAAAAATAATTTTTTTTTGAGGTTTTAACTTTCTACTGATAAGAGTTTCGCAATAGTTGCTTAAATAGTTAGTATAGTTTATAGTTAATATATTAATAGTATAATATTTAATTTATAATATATATATATATATAATTATATATAATATATATATATTATATATTTATAATATATATTACATATTTATAATATGTATATATATATATATATATATATATATATATATATATATATATATATATATATATATATATATATATATATATATATATATATATATATATATATATATATAATTTATAATTTATAATAGTATAATTTATAGTTAATATATTAATATTATATATATATTGATAGTTTTTAACAATAGTTAGTTAAAAACATTGAATGCTTTCTTGATACAACTTAATAACACAACAGGAAGTATCTCGAAGTATTTCGGCAAGAGCCTGAAACCCTCAACATGGTGGCTGATCGTGAAAAGTTAATATTTGGAATCGCCTTACTCAAAAATTGTACACCAGAAACTTACATTTCCCCATCCTAAAAATTTGGAGAATCTCAAATGTATGTTTTTTCTCATCGATAGTTGCCTAAATAGATGGCCGTAGAGCAGTGACAAGAGTTTTAGTCAACAGACATTTTTTTATGATCATCTGTATAAACCGATTCTCTATTAGCCTAGACTAAGTGCCATACAGAAAAAACATTAGTTTTTTTTCCAGCGTTGGCCGACTTCTGGATTATTGCAGACTGGTAATTAGGAGCTTATGTGACATAATTTTTTGGCGTATGCTCTTTTTCTTAGTCGATTCTTACAGCGCCAGAAAAAAATCACATTAAGGCGTAAAAAATGGAAATTTTTGGTGCCTTTCTTGTCAAGGAGACTCCTGGGTATGACAAAAATCTATTGATGTCTTATGAATCGTGCCAGGGCCAGCGTTGTCACATGGGACTGAACCTTATTATCTACTCAACCGATGAAGCTGAGGGACAAAAAAGGGTGTAGTAGATTTTCGAAGAATGATTAATTAATGTATACAAGGGTCACTCTAGTGCCCCCTTCCCTGTTGATCTTGTATATGATGTGGGTGAAAGCCACTCTAGGATGTCATCTGTAGGAAGGATAAGGATATGAGGCCGGTTAAACCTAGTCTGGGTTAATCCTCTAAAGGAGTCCTCTCAGTTGTATGTGAACACGTTCCAGGTAAGCTAGATATGAATTTCCTTGATCCTTGACGTAGTTGGCCTTAGCCCCTCCTTTGTTTTGGATTCTCTTCTTACTCAAGAGCCACTGTAGAATAACAATCAAATTATTTAACACCATTATTCGATGGTGCTTTTTTGTTTTGCTACGTGGCAATTTGAGGTAGTATTATTGGTGAATCATCTGAATGGCCATTTTAATCCTGACTTAATCACAATCAAGATGTGTAGTTTGTACTTACATGTATACTACAGTGACCAAAAAAGCTCCATGCCGCAAGCATCTCCTCCTCTCTCCCATCTCAAAATCTTGTGTCTGCTACTGGGTAACGTCGAAAGATATCATATCTTAAAAATCGATTTTTCATTTTTCTGTTGTCTGTATTGAAACTTCAAGCATATCGTTCTACTTTATTGTATTATTTCCAAGTCGGTTATCTGATTTATTTGAAATTATTGGATAGCTAGTTACACGCTGACATGTGCCTTACCGATGCTTTATTTTGCGAGGAGGTGGTTTCAAATCCCATTGTGGTTAGTTTCACTTTTTCTTCTTTTTTTGTACATCGTAACTTTACATTTGTTCTTATACTACTACTACTAACAGCTCACCGCCGCATCAAGCCGCCTGAGGCCAACAAACCTACACACACTCCTCTCCATCCCAATCTATTCATCTATTTACACCCTCCCAAGAATTCCATTTTTCCTTTAAATCTTTCTTTATGAAATCCTCCCACCCTAGACGAGGACGACCTGCTTTCCGTTTAGCCTAGACGGTTGGCCGGAAAGGACAATCTTCGGCAATCTGTCATCCTTCATCCGCAGAACGTGCCCTAACCATCTCAATTTCTTTCATTATATTCCTAGATAGCGGGATTGAACCACACTTTTCGTACAGCCTACTGTTTGAAATACGATCAGTTAGTCGGGTACCCAGAACAATCCGTAGGCAATTTCTCTGGAAAACATCTTAGTTTTGTTGAGTTTGCTCTTATAATGTGTACATTATTATATATCGGTCCTCGGTCTTTTGCAGAATTTCATTTTGTATTTGTTTTCAGCGAATAGTATTTCCTGTAATGTATTTCGCCACCTACAAACGTTAAATAAAAATATCGATAAAAAAAGTTAAGTCAATAAAAATCTTAAATAACAAAAAAAAATAAACAAATTAACATCAGATATCAAGCTTTGTGATAATTTTCTGTTCATAGTAGAAAAAGAAAGTTTAGTATTAAAATTAAATTATTAACAGTAGATATGGGTCAATTCGTTTAAACAGACAGTACCTCCTTCGATTCCTGGTCCCGACACTTTTTTATAATCTTCTTCGAGACGCAGGTGCTTGTTATGTTATAGGGTTTGTTTACTTTTGGTTGTTACATAATAGGACTTGTTACGTAATAGGTTTTGTTTGCATTAGGGTGTTACGATTAGATTAAAAAACAAAGATACTTTAAGATCTAAACTTTAAAAGAAAAATCTTTAACTATAGGCTAAACTATAAAATAAAAAAAAACTTACAACCCTACAACCTATAACTTCTTGAAACTAATCTAGCTAAAACTTTAAAATAAAACTATGATTAAGACTTTAAGGGCAAAACAAAGTAATTTCAAAACTAAAACATTTAAAATAAAAAAAAACTGAAAACCTAAGTTTTAAAATTGATAATTTCGAATTAAAACATTAAAACTAAAACTATTAAAACTGAAATTTCGAAACATTTAATAGTAAAAATTTAAAAAAAAAAAAACACCTTAATGTCTGTATAAATGATACTGGACGAAAATGTACAATAAACTAGCTCTTGTCCATGACTAATCGTAGATTACCATGGGACAGCCGCACACACAATTCTGAAATCAGCGAAAGGTTCAAAATGCCTTTGGAATGATAATTTGTATCACAGGGATTTCAAGGGCTAGCCACATGTTGCCACGGTGGTGTAAATTGCCATGAGGGCATCACGAGGGGTCGGCTTGATAAAACACGAAGCAGTGGATTTAAAGCATAATTTTTATCAAGGAATTGCCTGACAATGCCTTAGGAATGATAATATGTACTACAAGGGTGGCATGGGCCAACCTTAGTGTACCAGGGTAGCGTGAATTGCTATTGAACATCACAATCTAACATTGAAAATAGCAAGTTTCCGCTGTTAAAATAAAAACAATCGTCATTTTTAGTTTATAAAGTTATTTTTATGAGAAAAAGGTTGAAAACCACTTAGGTTTGTCAGTGTGTACCAGAGGGTGTCTTAGGGCTGCTATATATTGCCACGCTGCCCCTCATTACTTGGAATCATCAGAAGAAACTCTATGGGGGATTTCATTAAGTTTAAACCATCGATTCTAGTGTAAACGGATATTTTTGCAGGTAAATAACCAAAAGTGTCATATATATAATAATGCTTTCCAGAGGGGGCCGTGTTTCAGCCATTGAGTGTCTCAGGCTGGGAATTGCCATGGATCATCGCAATCTAACATTGAAATAGTAATTTTCCGCTGTTTAAATAAAAACAACGGTCATTTCTAGGTTATAAAGGTATTTTTATGGGAAAAGGTTGAAAAATCTTATAGGTGTAATAATGAGCGCCAGAGACTGTCATTGGCCTGGTAAATTGCACCATTCTGGGCTCAATTGTCAGAGAAGAATCGTTATTGGGGGTTTTTATAAAGTTTAAACGATCGATTCTAGTGTAAACTGATATTTTGTTGGAAAATGTCCAAAAAATGCCATATATGTGACAATGGTCGCCAGAGGTGGTCATGTGTCAGCCATTGAGTGTCAGAGGCCGGGACGTACCATGGAACATTGTAATCTGACAATGAAACGGCAAGTTTCCACTATTCAGATAAAAACAATAGTTATTGTGTTTGTGTATAAAGTTATTTCTCTTGTGAAAGGTCGAAAAACCGTTATGTGCCATAATGTCCGCCAGAGGGTGTCATCGGACTGGTGCATTATGCCAGGCTGGCGTCAATTACCAGGAGTCATCAGAAGAAATGTTGGGGATTTCTTATTCAGTTTAAACGATCGGTTGTAGCGTAAACGGATATTTTTGCAGGAAAACACCAGAAAATGCGAAATATGTGATAATGGTTGCCGGAGGGTGCTTTGTGTCAGCCATTGAGTGGCATAGGCTGGGAATTACCATGGAACATCGCAGTGTAACAATGAAATGGCAAGTTTCAGCTGTTCAAATAAAAACGATGGTCATTTTTAGTTTATAAAGTTATCTTTTGTGGAGAGAAAGATTGAAAAACCCTTAGATGTGATAATTAACGCCAGAGGGCGTGATCGGGATGTTACATTATGACACACTGGCCTCAGTTGCCAGGACTCATCAGAAGTAAAGTTACTGGGGAATTTTCATTAAGTTTAAACGATCGATTCTAGTGTAAATGGATATTTTTGCAGGAAAATTCCCAAAAAATGACATATGTGTAATTATGGTTGCCAGAGGGTTCCGTGTGTCAGCCATTGAATGTCATTCGCTGGGAATTACCATGGAACATCGTATAATAACAATGAAATGGCAAGTTTCCGCTGTTCAAAAAAAAGTAGGCATTTTTAGTTTGTAAAACTATTTTTTGTGGGTAAAAAAGGTTGAAAAACCCTTATGTGTGATAATGCGCGCCAGAAGGTGTCGTCGGGATTGTACATTATGCCACGCTGGTCTCAATTGCCAGGAGTCATCAGAAGAAACGCTATTGGGAATTTTTCATTAAGTTTAAACGATTGATTCTAGTGTAAATGGATATTTTTGGGGGAAAATGTCCAAAATATGCCATATGTGTGATAATTGTTTTTCAGAGAGTGTCGTTTGTTAGCCATTAAGTGTCACAGGCCCGAAATCCTCAGAAAATAATACCAAGGAAAAATGAACAAAATATAGAATTAAGCCACATGTCCTGTGCTCCCCTTGAATTTACCTCTAATAAGTCGCCTCTCCTCTCAATGGATATAGATTTATCGGTTAAAAGTAACGGTTTTCATCGACTATTATATTTTGATGTTGTGGATATGCTTATGGCAAATTTTTTTGGAATTTTTGTTGATAATCCTCGATAGAACGACTTTCTAGTTGAAAATATCTCACTCCTTCCTGTATAATATTGATTGCAGTGTCCTAAGAATAAAGTGTTTAATAATGCTTGCAAATTAGCTTTTATTAATAAAACGTGTTTGTACAAAAAAACCTTCATTTTTTAGATTTCTTATTCCGGGATGCATCTTCAATAAGCAATCATTTACGCAATGAAATAATTCAAGGCAATTCTATGTGACATTACACTGATTCAATAGCTAACTTAATCTATCTAGGTCACGTTAGAGCATTAATGACACTGTAACCATGCAGATACATCTAATAGAGCAAAAATCAATAGCATTGGGATGCTTGTGCGCTCTCATATGGAAAGGGTTGGAAATATGCGATCTATTTAATCATTCTAGAAAGCGGGCAGGGAATTCTCCGTGCGTGGAATAGGTGATCACGTACAAGGTATTCACTGAAACCAAATAACATCAAATGCTTCTTGGTCCAGATATCTAGCCCTCCATTCCATTTTGGGGAGATCTCTGAGAAAAAACGTCCTTAAAGAAAATGAAATCTTCAAAAAAACCTTGAAAGAAAAAATTAAATACTGAAGAGAAAAAAAAAACACATTGAAGTAAAACATCTCTTAAAGTATACATCTCAACGTGTACATCGTTATTAGGTAACATCCAACGTTTGTACCCTCCTCAGTTACAAGCGGGGATTCCTCACGGACCCTGAAGAAACAAACCACGTTTGAATGCGTTATCCCTAACACTGATAAACATTCTCTGTTAAGTAAGAACTAAAGAAATCACAAAGAAAAACGTCTTCATGAAAAATGTCTTAAAAATGCTTTGAAAGAAAAATCTCTTAAAGCAATGCGTAGCATCTCACGTGTGCTTCGACATCACGTAACACACCATGTGCGTGCCGTCATTACGTAACTGTGACATATGCACTGCCATTAAGTAACACCCGCGTGTGTGTCCTCTTCAGTTACAAGCGAGGATTCCCCACGGATCCCTGAAGAAACAAGCCACGCGTTGTTGCGTCATCCTCAACATTAGTAAACATTTTCATGTTACGTTGGCTCGCCCCGCTAGACTAGCGGCCTGTAACCAGTCCTATTACGTAACATCCAAGGAAATCATATGCATAAGTAAGAAAACCCCAATATGAAACTCCTAGAAGTAAACAAACTCTATTACGTGACAAACACCTGAATCTTGACTAACGGAACAAGTCTTACTACATTACAACCATTTCTATTTTCGTTTCAAAATAACCCATTTTTATAATTTCCAATAAGAAAATCGTCAGGATCCCCCCTATGTTTTGAAAACAAAAATTTATCCCACCCCTCTTTCGATATTGTCGTGATTTAACGCTACTGAAGTACAGCAGACCGAATTTTCTTTGGAATTGATGTGTGAGGACGTGAGGTTGGTTGCAGCTCCCTTACCCATGCTTATTCACATTTAAGGAGTTACTTGTGCTTTTCTGAAAACTTACTACAATGCAACAGATGCTTAATTGGTACTGTCTTATTGGATTTTTCTAAATATGGAAGTATTTTCGGTTTCTTAATGAATATTTGAGTAATGTGTTGTTTTCTTCAAAGCCCTCCTTTACTGGTATTATATATATATATATATATATATATATATATATATATATATATATATATATATATATATATATATATAAAAATAAGTTGTCTGTGTGTGTCATTTCATGTGCCCTTTTGTCATTTCATAATCATATTGAGTATTTAAGATTAAAACTTGCGCAAAATATTGGGTCGATGTACCGTGTGAAGAATATTTTTCCTTTTACCATTTTAAAAATAATTTACCACTCTCTAATTACTTCTTATTTGAATTATTGCTCAGTTGTATATCTTAATACATTTTGGAAGCATATAAAACCCTTACAGGTACTACAAAATAGGGCAATAAGAATACTTGGAAATTTCTTACATCAACCTTCAAAACTTGAAAATGTTTCGGAAACTAAAACATTATTCCTCTTCTTAAATTTGTTGGATTTAAATGATATACGAATATTAAATACTTCCATAGGGCATTTTCAAATCCAAAATTCTAAAAATTATTTCTATGACAAATCTCTGTTAATCTTACTTCCTCGTTCGGATTGTCGGAGGTCTAGGATGTATCAAATTCCTTTTGTAAGCTCTGAAAGGTCAAGGTTTTCGATTAGATACCAAATACCCTTCATTGCTAACAATCATAAGCTGAATGATAAAATTCTGTTTGATCCATCCCAAAAATCTCAGCAAAATTTAAAAAAGCAAATATTAAAGATTGTTTGCTAAAATTTTGATTATTCACCATTGATGATGGAAATTTAAATTATTTGATCTTCTTATTTGTGTGTTTGTTTTTGTGTCCCTGTGTCTGGGACGGCCTCCCACGCCCATCCTGCCTGATATTTATATATTTACTTATCTTTTATGAGTTTTTTTTTCTATTTTATGTGTCTTCTACCGTATTATATTTTGAAATCATTATTACGATGAGATGTTGATGTTTTTTCTTATGTTTTTGCACTGTCCCAGCCTTACGAGCTCTGCTCTCTGTTGGGGCATAATATTGTTTGTGTATTTTTTGAGTTGAATAAAGAAAAAGTTGAAGTTGAAGTTGTGTGTGTGTGTGTGTGTGTGTGTGTCGAGTGACGTCATGTTTGTCGACTGACGTCATTATAAGGATTGAGCTGTATGCGTCTTGAAGTTGTTTGTCGACTGACGTCATGTTTGTCAATTGATGAAATTACATCCACGTGGATAAGTAGCGACAATTGTATTTATTATATTTGGTGGTGGTTTTTATTTGTTTTTAGATTAGTTTTCTTTTAATTTTCTATCTTGTGCTGAAGACACCTTGTTTTATACAGGCGAAATATCCGCGTTGTTTTAGTCTTTTAATTCTACTGGCCGTCGTCTCGTTTGAAGTTTTCTTTTTTAGAGTTTTATCTCTCTTGATTGTTTATTGTCATGTCTGGCCAGTTCGGCTTAAGAACTTTTATATATATATATATATATATATATATATATATATATATATATATATATATATATATATATATATATATATATATATATATATATATATATATATATATATATATATCTATATATATATATATATATATATATATACTAGCTGTTGGGGTGGCGCTTCGCGCCACCCCAACACCTAGTTGGTGGGGCGCTTCGCGCCCCCCAAGCCCCCCCGCGCGCGTAAGTCGTTACGCGCCATATTAGTTACGCGCCATTGTAGTTGTGTCCCTGTGTCCCACCTGTGAATAGAGATAGATATAAATATATGTTTTTAACTACGTAAAACATGCTAATATACAACATTCTTCGCTGTCCCATTGTCTGTGCATATAAATAGATTGTCAGGTTTACCGACTCTTGAACATGCAACATATAATGGTCCATGGGAAAACAATCCGTATTCAGATCTATACCTCATGATTCTAATGATTGCCCTTGAGCTTTGTTGATGGTGATTGCTAATCGACCATTCCCTGTCCCGGTGTCCCGGTCGTCATTTATATCCCCCTGTGCCCCCCGGCGTCCCCGTTGTAGTTGTGTCCCTGTGTTCCGGTCGTCATTTATATTTTTTACTTATGTCCTGGTCATTATGGCTTATGTATGGTCATTTATATTCCCTGTGTCCCGGTCGTCATTTGTATCCCGGTGTCCCGGTCTGTATATACATTCGTTTTTTAGTTTTGTTTTTCTCCTTTATTTTTTTCCTTTTTTATTTTTTTTCTTTTTTAGTCTATTTAGATTTTTAGATTTTTTAGTTTTTTTATTAGTTTTTAGTTTTTTTTTCTTTTTAGTTTTTTTGTAGTTTTTACCTTCTTTTTAGTTTTTTTAGTTTTTTTTTTTTTACTTATGTCCTGGTCGTCATTTATACTCCCTGTGTCCCGGTGCTTTGTTGATTGCTAATCGAACATTCCTTTTGTCCCGGTCGCTTCCTAATGTATATATGTGTATTTGGAAAAGTCTGTTCATATATCAAATTTTTGATGACTCTTATACAAGGACTTTTCCAGGATTTTTATTCAACTGGGGGGGGGGGGTATTTCTTTGGTCAGATTTCATACAAAAAAAACTTTGATTTGCCTCAAAAAAAGTTTCACATGCATTTTTGTTACGTTTTTACGAGTCAGGCAACAGTTTAGGGAAAGGAGTTCAAACCCATTATCCTCCCCTGGATACGACCTTGCTCTTATGATCACATGATGATTCTAGGGAGGCTAATTTAGGGGCGATGCGAACATAGGTCCCAGTCGAGGGGGGTGCTTTTTTATGGTCGCTGTAAAATATGTGTTTTTTACGATTTCCAATGAGAAAAAAAAATACAGAGTCCCCCCCCCCTATGTTTAGAATTTAATAATTTCTCCCGCCCCTCTGAATATTTTCGTGATTTAACGCTATTGAAGGACAGATCAAATTTCTTTGGACGTGAGGGACGACGAGTCAGGCAACAGTTTAGGGAAAGGAGTTCAAACCCATTATCCTCCCCTGGATACGACCTTGCTCTTATGATCACATGATGATTCTAGGGAGGCTAATTTAGGGGCGATGCGAACATAGGTCCCAGTCGAGGGGGGTGCTTTTTTATGGTCGCTGTAAAATATGTGTTTTTTACGATTTCCAATGAGAAAAAAAAATACAGAGTCCCCCCCCCCCTATGTTTAGAATTTAATAATTTCTCCCGCCCCTCTGAATATTTTCGTGATTTAACGCTATTGAAGGATAGATCAAATTTCTTTGGACGTGAGGGACGACGACACAACACCACCAATCTGGTATAAGAATAACGCTTCAAGACAACACAATGGAGAGTCAAATAACTAAGGGTTTCTTTTAATTAACGTAAAAACACCTACAGGGCCCAGAGAGCAGCTCTAGCAGTTTTATTGGGGGAGGGGGACCAGAGGGATCTACATCCATAGAGCCAAGGTGCATGGGCTATATTGTAATTTGTTCTCCAAATTTGTGAGGGGCAACCGTCCCCTTGCCAACCTCCCTCCAAACGATACCATTGCATATGACCATATCACTAGTTTGTACCTTTAAAAAACTCCTTAATCAAGATTAAGACATGCTGTTTTTCCGTGCTAGTGATTTTTTCCCTGTTAAAAATTTCCAGTAGATTAATTTACCGACAGATGCTAAAGGGCACTAATTTAACAACTTATCCTTTTTGATGGGGTATATGTATACCTACTTGAACTGTCACAGCATGGTATTCCTAGCGAAAATACTTGTTAAAAGAGTCCACCTTCATTTACCTCTTCTCAAATCCGTCGAAAATCAGTTTCTATTACCCCGGATTTCTCCTTAACAAACGACGGCTTAAATATATCGTCAAATGAATATATTGACAAAATTTTTCGTTAATCCCCTGCTCGCTTTCATTGGTTTTATTGTCGGGTGAGTACTTTACTTTGGCCCCCCAACGGAGGGCATTGGAGAGAAGACTTGCCCTATTATACGGTTGTCATTGATTGTGCTTAATCGTCAGGGTGTTGCTTGGGATCATTTTGAGGAGGGTGAAAGAGAATAAGGTTGTTTTTAGCGGGTTAAATTGAAGTAATCTTTGGCTGTATTTGCTTTGTCGGTTCCCTCTATAAACGCCATATTTGACAGCCTAGCTGTAAGCACGTTCATTCCCATGAATAATATTATTTTTTTCGTTTTTAGATTAATGTAGCCTACTGATGGCAAAATAAGGGTTTGGTATGCTTTGCCTCCTTTCTTGACAGATGCGATCGGAGTGATGAGAATGAAAATTCCCGTTGAAGGAGTTATTTTATTTAATTTAATTTGATGTTTAATTTTAAATAATTAATTATTTAATTTTCTTAATAGCTTTCATTTATTTAATGTATATAAATGTCATATTTGACAGCCTAGCTGTAAACACGTTCATTCCCATGAATAATATTATTTTTTTTTCGTTTTTAGATTAATGTACTTATGGCAAAATGAGGGTTTGGTATGCTTTGCCTCCTTTCTTGACTGATGCGATCGGAGTGATGAGAATGAAAATTCCTGTTTAAGGAGTTATTTTATTCAATTGAATTTGATGTTTAATCTCAAACAATTAATTATTTAATTTACTTAATAGCTTTCATTTATTTAACGTATAGGTAGTTTTTTTTTAAGATTTTGAAATGAAGAAAACATTGAAAATACGAAGAGGGAGCTCGTTCAGATAGGATCTGAAATGCTGAGTTCGAATTGTACAGTGAAAAGGTCCCATTAATAGGCTCTGCCAAGGGAATAGCCACCGTTAAGAGCTATTGAGAAATGTGTGGCTAGACTATGAAATGTGATAGAAAAGACAGTGAAATATGTTCCTGTTTTGGCAAGGCTTTTACTCAAAGCGGGCAGCACCACCGGGAACTCCCAAAGCTGCCAAATTGATCAAATTGATCAATTGATCAAATACCACTAATTTCATTAGTGGTGATTTGAGCGTTTTCTAGCAGACATTATATTGATTTAAATTTCATTAAAACACAATATATCTATATCCGGCACAAAGTAGAAGAACTAAGGTGCAATTTTCTATGGGTCGGGGAGGGGGTGAGTGCCAGTCCCAGACCTCAGTTTTCCCACCTCAAACCCCAGTTTGCCCCCCCCCCCAGATGAAGTTTAGTATCTTCAAAAATATTGCCAAAACTAAGATAAGACTGAATAATTCAAGCTTGCAGAGAAATGAGTAAGTTTTCTTTAGTATATCCTTATGTTAATGGTACTATATGGCTCATTTTCAGTTTTCAACGTCATTTTCACTTTATTTGGGAAAATTGGCTCCAGATTTCCCCCTCCCTAGGATTTTGACGAAATTACACTACTACAGAAGAAGTTAAACGTCTTTTAAGATTTATAAAAGAGCAGGTATAGGCTTTAGTTTTATTTTGTTTATTCTTATCCATTTTCCAAGCTCTACAAGCTACGAAATTACCGTGCATTCAATTTTAAATAGTTTAGCCGTACAATTTGAAAAGGTTTATATTGGACAAGATATGGTGATTCTTTAAGCTACCACATCACCTTAATCCGAAGATGTCTCTTTAGGGAAGCAGATCATGGCTCTTCTACGGAGTGTCTTCTGAAATTTCAACTACCTTATGCTTGACACTTATTCCTATGGAGCTGATATGTATTCCAGAGGCATCTAGAAATGAATTATAGTAGGAAATATAGAGCTGGGTTGTAAGGGGGAGGTGGCTGTGTTTTAATTGTCTTTGACTAAATTTATGGTACCGATTTCTGCGTATAAAATAACGATTTCTTTTACAGCTTTCCCTCAGTAATCTGCTCCTATAATTGTTTTACAGCCAGTTGCATATCTAAAAACAGCAGAAATTACTCTTAAAAGTTCAACGTTCTTTTCAGAGGAAGAAACCTCTTTTCTTCTTTTCTCTAAAATTAAAACACCAGTAATAATTACAATAAAGCAAATAAATAATGATGTTTGTTTTTATGGCACTTGGTATTCGAACCAAGTATATATGTCAACCAAGTGTTAATTCAACCCCGGTTAATTCGGAAAAATAGAAAAATTGAAGTATTTTTAACTTACGAACTGTTGATCAGATCTTAATGAAATTTGATGTTTGGAAGGATATCGTGTCTCAGAGCTGTTATTTTAAATCCCGACCGGATCTGGTGACATTGGGGGGGATATGGGAGGGGAAACCTAAAATCTTGGAAAACACTTAGAGTGGAGGGATCGGGATGAAAATTGGTGGGAAAAATAAGCACAAGTCCTAGATACATGATTGACATAACCGGAACAGATCCGCTCTCTTTGGGGTGGTTGGGGGGGGGATAATTCTGAAAAATTAAAAAAATGAGGTATTTTTAACTTACGAACGGGTGATCGGATCTCAATAAAATTTGATATTTAGAAGGATATAGTGTCTTAGAGCTCTTATTTTAAATCCCGACCAGATCTGGTGACATTGGGGGGGGGAGTTGGGAGGGGGAAACCTAAAACTTGGAAAAAACTTAGAGTGGAGGGATCTGGATGAAACTTGGTGGGAATATTAAGCACAAGTCCTAGATACATGATTGACATAACCGGAACGGATTCGCTCTCCTTGGGGTAGTTGGGGGGGAGGTAATTCTGAAAAATTAGAAAAAATGAGGTATTTTTAACTTACGAACGGGTGATCGAATCTCAATGAAATTTTATATTTAGAAGGATATCGTGTCTCAGAGCTCTTATTTTAAACCCAACCGGATCTGGTGACATTGGGGGGAGGGAGTTGGGAGGGGGAAACCTAAAACTTTGCAAACACTTAGAGTGGAGGGATCGGAATGAAACTTGGTGGGAAAAATAAGCACAAGTCCTAGATACATGATTGACATAACCGGAACGGATCCGCTCTCTTCGGGGTAGTTGGGGGAGGGGTTAATTCTGAAAATTAGAAAAAAGAGGTATTTTTAACTTATGAACGGGTGATCGGATCTCAATGAAATTTGATATTTAGAAGGATATCGTGTCTCAAAGCTCTTATTTTAAATCCTGACCGGATCTGGTGACATTGGGGGAAGTTTGGGGTGGGGAACCTAAGATCATGGAAAACGCTTAGATTGGAGGGATCGGGATGAAACTTGGTGGGAAAAATAAGAGCAGAAGTCTTACATACGTTATTTACATAATTGGAACGGATCCGCTATATTGGGGGGGGGCTAATTCTGAAAAAAGAGAAAAAATTACGTATTTTTAACTTACGAAGGAGTGATCGGATCTTCATGAAATTTCATATTTAGAAGGACCTCGTAACTCAGATCTCTTATTTTAAATCTCAACCGGATCAAGCGTAATTGGGCGGGGGGCAGTTGGGGGGACCGAAAATCTTAGAAAATACTTAAAGCGGTGAGATCAGGATAAAACTGGGTGGGAAGAATAGAAACCTGTCTAAGATACGTGACTGACATAACCGGACCCGATCTGCTCTCTTCGGTGGAATTGGGGGGGGGGGGGTAATTTTGAAAATTGAGGTATTTGTAACTTACGAAAGGGTGACCAGATCTTAATGTAATTTGATATTTAGAAAGATCTTGTGCTTTAAAGTTCTAATTTTAAATTCCTACCAGATCCTGTGACATTGGGGGGAGTTGGAGGGGGAAACTGGAATTTTTGGAAAACGTGAAAATTGGGGTATTTTTGTCTCACGAATAGATGATCGGAACTTAATGAAATTTGATTTTTAGAAGGAATTCATGTCTCAGAGCTCTTATTTCAAATCCCAACCAGATCTTTTGACATCGGGGGGAGTTGGAGGGGGGAAATCTTGGAAAAACACTTGGAGTGGAGGAATCGAGATGAAGCTTGGTGGATAGAATAAACAAATGTCCTTGATACGTGATTGACAGAATCGTACTGGATTCACTCTCTTTGGGGGAGTTGGGGGGAGGGGTTCAGTGATTTTGCGAGTTTGGTGCTTCTGGACGTGCTAGGACGATTAAAATTGGTAGGCGTGTCAGGGAGCTGAACAATTTGACTTGATAAAGTCGTTTTCCCAGATTCGACCATCTGGGGCTAAAGGGAGAGGAAAAATTAGAAAAAATTAGGTATTTATAACTTACGAGTGGGTGATCGGATCTTAATGAATTTTGATATTTAGAAGGACATCGTGACTCAGAGCTCTTATTTTAAATCCTGACCGGCATTAAGCCTCTTATTTTCCTTTTTAAATCAATCTATTGATTCATAGAATTTTGTTAGAGCTCATACCATATGATCTCTTGGCTCTTAGCTCTTCTCGCCTCGTCACAAGTGCCATATGAGCTCTTAGCTCTTGTTTATGTTTATTGTTTAGTTTGATGGTATTAGTGGTGCCGTGGCCAAATGTTCTTTTTGTTGTAAGGATCATTTCTCTAAGCCCCCCCCCTCAACAAGCTTTGTCTTTTAAGGGAGGTGGCAACCATTTTTTGTTCACTATGTGTTTTGTAAATGAATCCTTCTCTTAAAAAAAATCAATTTTAAATTGCTCAGATTTGTTATTAAATAAAAGGCGTCTTTTAGTACACATAAAGTTCAAAATCATTGAGGAATTCATCAAAAATCTTGGTGGACTATATGTGGCTTGCAGGCCGTAGTTTTCCTACCTCTAGGCTCGCATGTGTGTGGTAAAGTTATTGTGTTAAAACAAAAATCTAGAAAAAATGTGGCCATTTTAGTATACACCAGATATGAAAGCCCACCCCAAGTAGGCTACTGGTCTATTAGCCTCCCTAGAAACGTCCTCCCTGATGAAGGGTTATTTTCAGAATTATTACAGAAAGTTTTTCAGTAGATTGATTGAGTGAAATTCCGTTAGATTTCTTGACAAATTGTCCGATAGCATTCCAAAATCATTTTAATCTGGTAAATTTGCGCCGGACCAATCCGGGTCTTTTCCCCACAATCTTCACGACAGCCCTTAGTATCCCTGCCAGGGTCGTATCCAGGATTCTTTTCGGGGGAAGGGGTAAAAAAATTTAAGAAACACATCAAAAAATTGTTTATATTCATTTGTTACGTTTTACGAATCAATAAAACATTTTTTTAGGGGGGATGGTTTCAAATACCCTAACTGCCCTGGGTACGGCCTTGATCCCTGCCGAATTAACACCCCTATATAGCTTTAACCTTTTTGTATGGAATAAACAGAAAATTCAATTTTTGGCTAAAACAGCCTATTTCCTCCATGTTTTCCGTGCCGTTTCCGAACAATTAACAGGGTTGGTAATGACTACCTCCCCTGGCCTTTCATGAATTAGGCCCGTAAAATGCTTTCTTTGACTTGCACAGACACATCGTCTCTAATCGAATCAAAATTATGTCAAATTACATTTCCTTCTTATCCGTTATCTGAGTGACAGAAAAAATGAGACATTAATTCATATCCGGAGATGCTAACCAGCCAATCACTACTCTAGGTCGATAAAAGTTACCAAAGAATCTAATGACATTTATACCGGCGTTAAGCAGGATATACAAATCCTCCAAACACAGTTCTCCAATAATAATCAAAATGGATATTATTTGTAAACAGTAATCGACACATAATCCTGGATTCAGATGTCCTGTTGTGTTTTGTCCTTAGACCACCTGCTTAGTTGAGTCGAAAAATATAAAGATACTTTCGATTCTGAAAGAGATTCTTGTATCGTACACCACATGGCATTGTTTATTGTAATAATTTAATGGATATTTTGCATGATGACGCTATTGCTCTTCTGTGTGCCATTAAGGATCCTTCACATTGTGTACCTTACGTTAAAATAAATTCTAAAGTTGTTGCGTTTCATCTTATCCCTTTTATCTTCTTTTATATCTGAATTTTTCCCTTCGCTCTGCGGTCATGTTTTGGCTCTGATGTGAGTTCTCGCCATCATCGTGAACAATCATCATCATCATAATTCATAATCAAATATGGACTGTATATATATATATATATATATATATATATATATATATATATATATATATATATATATATATATATATATATATATATATATATATATATGTATATATATATATATATATATATATATATATATATATATATATATATATATATATATATATATATATATATATATATCTATGTATATATATATATATATATATATATATATATATATATATATATATATATATATATATATATATATATGTGTGTGTGTATATATATATATATATATATATATATATATATATATATATATATATATATATATATATATATATATATATATATATATATATATATATATATATATATATATATATATATATATATATATATATATATATATATATATATATATATATATATATATATGTATGTATGTATATATATGTTAGGCCTATCTAAGCTTGTGATAGTCATTTCGCAAAGATAACTCTTATTTTATCGACATAAATTTTGAAATAGAAATCAATAAATACAAATACTTTGGAGTTTTCATAAACCCAAACCTTTTTGTACCAAATGCTTCAATTTCTAATACTTTAACGCAAGAAAAAGTTGAAATGTGTTCCGCTTGTGAAAGTGCTTCCAGACGAATAAATTCGCTTACGCTCCCGTTGAGACTACATTTTACTGGTTATTATCGAGCTTACGGTCAAACTTAGCATTTTGCAACGGAAGGTAATCAAGTACGAAACATAGTTAAAATTTTTGCAAATTTACGGGAACAGAAACGTAAAAATGGATGAACTTGAAGGAAAACCTCTATTTTTTTTAAGAAAATAAATATACTTGCGATAAAAGAGAGACTGACCACAAAAGTACAGTTAAAATACAGATTTTATCGGAGTCTTCGACCAGAAGCTCTCTGATCGAAGACTCCGATCGAAGCTGAGGCTGGTCGATCAGAAGCTGGTCGAAGACTAACTTACGAACAGGTGAGCGGATCTTAATGAAATTTGATATATAGAAGGATATCGTGTCTCAGAGCTCTCATTTTAACTCCCGACCGGATCCGGTGACATTAGGGAGAGTTGGGGAGGAGGAGCCTAAAATCTTGGAAAACGCTTAGAGTGGAGGGATCGGGAAGGGAGAAAATAAGCACAAGCCCTAGATACGTGGTTGACATAACCAGAACGGATCCGATCTCTTTGGGGGAGAAAATAAATATACTTGCGATAAAAGAGAGACTGACCACAAAAGTACAGTTAAAATCCAGATTTTATCGGAATCTTCGACCAGAAGCTCTCTGATCGAAGACTCCGATCGAAGCTGAGGCTGGTCGATCAGAAGCTGGTCGAAGACTAACTTACGAACGGGTGATCGGATCTTAATGAAATCTAATATATAGAATTATATCGTGTCTCAGAGCTCTCATTTTAACTCCCGACCGGATCCGGTGACATTAGGGAGAGTTGGGGAGGAGGAGCCTAAAATCTTGGAAAACGCTTAGAGTGGTGAGATCAGGATAAAACTTGGTGGGAAGAATAAACACAAGTCCAAGATACGTGACTGGCATAACTGGACTGAATTTGCTCTCTTTGGGGGAGTTGGGGGATTCGGAAAAATTAGAAAAACTGAGGTATTTGTGACTTAAGAACGGGTGACCAGATCTTAATGAAATTGATATATAGAAGGAACTCATGTCTCAGAGCTCTTATTTTAAATACCGACCAGATCCTGTGACACTGGGGGGAGTTGGAGGGAGAAACTGGAAATCGTGAAACTTAAGCTATCTTTATCTTACGAAAGGGTGATAGGAATAAATCTTATGTTAGAAAAATCTTATGTGCCAGATGCTCCATTTTTAATTCAAATTGGATCCGGGGACATAGAAGGCTGGAGAGGGGAAGCAGAAATCTTGGAAAACGCTTAGAGTGGAGAGATCGGGTGAAACTCGATGGGAAGAATAAGCACATGGATACGTGATTGATATACTTGGAACTGATCCTCTCTCTTTGGGGGAGTTGAGGGGGTTGTTAATTCGGAAAAATTAGGAAACCTGAGGTATTTTTAATTTACGAGTGGGTGATCGGATCTTCATGAATTTTGATATTTAGAAGGACCTCGTCTCTCAGAGCCCTTATTTTAAATCCCGACCGGCATTAAGCCTCTGATTTTCCTTTTAAATCAATCTATTGATTCTTAGAATATTGCTAGAGCTCTTGCCGTATGAGCTCTTGGCTCTTCCGACCTTGTCACGATTGCCATATGTGCTGTTTGCTGTTGTCTTTTTTACAATTTTTCTAATTTTCTTTTAGGGTATTTTGGCTCATAGCTCACCGAGCGGCTTGCCAAATTTAGAATATTCATTATTGCAAGCTGTCTACGAAACCTTTGATTTCATTTCAGTTGAAAAGGAAGCAATCACGACGGAAATTTCGAATGAAAGTTGTAGGATAATCTTCATAGGTTCGTATCAGCGATTTTTTTCATTTTAAAAACTGGAAGTTAAATGAAAGCGTGCTAATTCACAAAGAATGCAGAATGAAGTGTTAAAGACATTTGAGGCGTAAATTTATTATGCTTCAGTTATCAATCAACATTTAGTGGAAGTTGAAGGAAAAAAAAGGAGAAACCGGAAAAATTTATTCACTCAATGTTAGAAAGAAAAGCAAAAAGACATAACAAATAAAATTTGTCTAAGGGTATGTATGTAATTAATGTATTGTATGTGCTTAGGGTAACATTCATTCTCAAGGAGTATACATAATAAGATATTAAATAGCCTGTATCTCAGTGTTACAATAAAAAAGAATAGCGATCCAGCCGTGGCGGCAATGGCGGTTACTAAGTCTGTGTCCAGGGGGGGGCTTACTGGTTTCAATCCCACCCGCTCGAAATTATTTTTTGACTCGTAAAATAGTATCAAAAATGCATATAAACAAATTTGATGTATTTTTTTAAGTTTTTCTTTTAACTCAAATGCCAAAAGTACTCTTCAAAACATGCCAAAAGTTAATTCCCAGTTTTATAGCTAATTCTAGCAACTACATTGACATTAAACACGTGTTGAAATTGCAAAATTTAGTGACAAATATTTGCAAATCGTTTTATTGATTAAATAAGAAATAAAAAGGGTATTTTCTGTTCTTTTTTTTTTAATTTGAATGAGCCTGTGCTAATACACAATTAACGAAGAATGTAATACTAATTATGTTAGAGTTGTAAACCTTGTATCGCTCTATCACTTCGATGGACAAACCAGATAGTCTATTTTCTTCAGGTATCCTATTTATTATTTTTTTCGGATCCCGTTGTTCTCTATTCCTTACATTTTTTGTTTTTGTCTTTGGATTACCTTTTTTTTAGAATATTTTATCTTTACGTTATTGCTTAGGGCCAAATTTTCGAGCTTTGCTCTCTTGTTGGTATGCTATTACGCACTTTGCATAGTGCTATACACTGTTCTAACTCATCAGCAGTAAAAGTTTTACTGCTGATGACGAACACTGTATATGTGTTCGAAATATCCAGTTAAATAATTTTATATCTATTCACTGTCAATAAAAAGGTTTCATCCCTATTTTGAACTGTTTTACTTTCGTATAACACTATTATACACTGTTCTAACAGTGTATAACAGTGTTCTTACAGTGTCATACATTATTCTATGTAGTGTTTTATGCTGCTCTACCAGTAATCTCTTCTATATGTTGTGAACCATCTTAAGGATTTAAAGGTGTGATCCAAAACAGTCATAGAGAGCATTGAAGTGTATGCTTCTTTTGTTTATTTTGTTTTTCTATTCTATCTTCTTTCTTTCTTATTTATCTCTCTTTTCTTCTTTTCTCACTTTACCCTTACATGCACTGGCGGATTGGGGGGGGGGAGACCCTGGCCTCCAAGATTTTTTCTGGTGCCCTCACTCACTGTTTTTTTCTGTTTTCACTTTATTTTTTTAAACTTGGTCAATTATTGGCACCCTTGTCACATTGCCCTCCTCCAATAATTTTGCTCTAGATCTGCCCCTGCTTACGTAAGGTGAATGTTTTCTTCGGAATTCTAAGGAGGTTTCTAACGAGAGGAGGTAAAGTTCTTTCAAAGCTGCATAACTCCGTTCTGAATAACTCACAGGCTCATACATGGGAATTTTATTTTGGAAAAGTTCGAAACATTCAGAATATAGCACATATTTGAAAGCCAAAACACGGGTGGATTGTGTGGAAGATACAAGAATTTATAGGAACAACTGCAATAATATTGAGGGTTTAAGGGAAGGATAGGGGTATAAAGAAAATCAAACCTACGTATATGCCCAACAACTCTTATCAACTTCTTTTTATTTTACTATAAAACAACCAGCTTTCAAAGCTTGACATCACCTTCCCTGGCTTTTTTTCCTTCGTTTTTTTTTCTTTTTTTTTTTCATTTGCTACTGTCAGAAGCACAAGCATTCGGTTCCCGCACGCTTGTTATTATGACGGCACATTTCTGTTTTTTTTATGTATTATTTTTTTTAGTTTATTCAAATTTTAAAAGTTTTTTATAGCCTAATTTGATGGCCATGCCCTTAATTCTAAGGATTTGGTTACCCTTTGTTTTGCTCATGCCTGTCTAATCACTGCAGCCTGTCTTGTAGTGGCGCTGTTAATTCTTTACTTCTTTATGCTAAAAGAAAGTTTGCTCGGGAATTAGGAGTCATTGAAAGTGTCTTGTTTTTAAATTTTCATCTAAGTCCTAACAAAAAACTAGGTACTTGTATGATATGTCGACCACAACTATATCATACAAGTACCTATGTTAAGAAAACAATCCTTACTTCATAATATGCAAGATAATCATAATTAACACATTTTGCAAGCAGCTCCGCTTTACTTCACCCCCAGATCCCCTGATTTGTAAATATATAGCCCAAATTTTATATTTTCCATCTATACGAATCAGTTGTTTCAACCTGTGCACCTGTAAATTGATTCAACTGTGACGCAACAAAAACTGAAAAACAAGTCACAGTACATTTAAAATATATAATTTGAGCTGTACATTTGCACATTAAGGGGGTCGTGGTGGGGTGGGCTAAAGTATAGCGAGACTGTGTACAAAATGTTTTGACTGTAATTATTCTGCATGTTATGAAGTAAGAATTGTTTATTAGTATAGTTACTAGCCGTGGTCGATATATCATAAGTACCGAAAGCTCCTCTAGAGAGACTTCATAAACCAGATTGTTCCCCGTAAGTTCATCTTTCTAATATACCTAATGCAAGATACTTTAAAGTTTATCCTTTTGTTAGCTGGTTTCTTTTTACTAGACCTCTCGCGTGAGTTATAATTTAGGTATGTAGAGTTGTTATCTTTTTGATATGCCTAATAGAGGACATTTTAAGTTGCATCCTTCTTTATAAGTATATCCTTCACTAGATTCCCTGCATGAGTCATAATTTGGGTATGTAAAGTTGTTATCCTTCTGATAAACCTTACAGGATATTTTACAGTTTCCTTTTGTATAACCATTATGAAAAATCCGGAATACAACTTTTAATGAAAAAGCCTTTCACATGCGGTTATCCAACTCATGGTAATAGCGAGCGTCAAATTTAAAAAAAAGAAACATTGTTGAAAACTTTGTAAAAACATTTCTAAAAAATCTTTCTAAAAACATTTGGCAGCACATAGCTTAAGAAGATATAGCTTTCCTTTGAAGGTTTACTTGTCTTTGAGATTTAAAAGATTAATAATGTTTTGGTTTTTATGGGTGAAAAGTACTGTAAAATTTAACTAAATAGTCTTGTTTAAGGTTTTTTGCTTTGTTTTGAATCAGCTAAAAGAAGAACCTTAGAAATTCGCGGTTTTTGTATGAATTCATCCAGGGCAAAAAAACGTTCTTATTTTGGCGTCCTTTGTATCTTAAGTGGGGTTCAGCTTCCATTCAACGACGTTGTGATTAATCTTTTTTCTATATGTATCAGTTATTTGGGAGGTTGAAGTTGTCTTTCTATGTTTGTTTCTCTGTTTTTTGCTAGTATTATATGTTATCTCTCATGTTCAATTTTTTCTTTTTCAGGAATCAATTTGGACAGGAATACAATTGAAAATCAATTAAGATTGTGTTTTATCAATAAATAATTAAACTTCTTACCTTCTTGTTTAAATTTTACAAATTGCCATATCAAGATTTGATTTTCTAAAAAAAATGAAATTGTAAAATTTTACGAACATCAAGTTAGGGCTTTAACTATGCACACATTGAATAAAGGGCAACCTCAATTGAACATATCCAGTTGGCCTGTTAGATGGTATGTTGAGTAACATAAGTTTTACAAGTGAGCGGAAATGCAGAATTTTTCCATGCAGACTCATGGATATTCTAAAAATTACGATATTTTAGGCATCCAAGAGACTTTAGAAATAACAGTAGTATCAGAAGTTCGATTTCCAAATTTCTAGGGAGGGGGAGATAAAAGAGGATACCATATTTCCGAAAAAATAGACAATTTTAATTTCTATTTTTGAACCAGGCAGGATAGGAGAAAGTGATCTGAACCAATCCACACTCGGCTTTTCATGAGAAGGTATCGTAAATCAAGATTCTCATAGCTTCTTTTGAATTAGCTTACCCGATCTACTGAATCTTCGACACGTTTTTGCTTCCTCAAGTTTTACTATATACACGTTTTACACGTGTACTTTATACACATTTACTATAATCAAGTAACAGTAAAGTCGATTAATTTGCTAACATTTCTAAGATGGAAAATCTCAAAATAAGATTTGAATCTTAGGCTCAGAACAGTGTGGTCGAAAGAATAAATCCAAGCAACTTTTTTATGAATTTTAGACAAAAAAAATAGTCAATCACTCCTTATAACCTCTTATAAGACAACCGACGTATGTGACAACCGACGTTGTTAACCGTGTTGTCAGTAGTGGTACTCGCAAATTCTGACAGATCAATTGTTTTGAATAGTTTTGATACGAAAAAAAAATTGTTTTAAACCAGGTATTCTACTTCCTTATGATTCGTAAAGAGTAAGTTGAGACTGATCTGTGAAACGTCTCATTTTTCATTTTCCTTTGAAGAAGTTTGTCCAATTTTAATATATATTTTAAAACATTTACACACGGATAGACAAGGGAGTTACTTCCCATCTTTTGTTAGAAAAATGTATTTAGTCTTGCTCCTTGGAAAAACTTCTTTTATATGTCTTGCTAAAAGGCCCAGAAGAATCATGCCGGACTCCAAAATTTAGCCCTCTTATGAAGAGAATTTGCCCAATTGTGCTCAATGTATTTTCTTTCAATTAAGTCGTCAAAGCTGGAATTAATTTGAATAAAATTCTGCGGGGGAGGGCGGGTTGCTAGTTTACTCGTTTTTCAAGAAAAACTCATTTATTCGTAAACATTTCTGCGAAGGCCTTGTTTTATGTAGTGGTTCGGTCATGATCGAACCAGAAGATCTAACCCCTTCCCCTTTTAGCAAACCTATCTGGTGTTGGTAACACCTAAAATGGTGTTGCCGGCGCTCGATAATAATCAATTGGGTTTTTAAAGCTTATTTTCCGCATTATGCTTAAATTGCTTTTGGTACATGTTATTCTTATGGAAACAGATATTCCATTTTGTCTAAAGTAAGTAAAAGGAAAATTGAAAGAAATGGCTTACCCACGAAACTCAAACTGATGACACTTCAAAAAACCGAAGAACATAAGGAAAGCCATCATTGGACTCCCAAATATTGTCGATGGTTGATCACCGATGTTTACCAACCGACTATTCTATTGTTCAACATTTTCATCAGACTCTCTAATCTGCTTTCAAGCATTGGGTAAGTGGGGCCCCTCTTAGAAATCTTGGAGCGATTCAACTTGAACGAAAAGTCATTGTGTGCGGATTTGTCTTCTGTTCGCATGTAAACAGAGAAAAGTTCGAAAAAGCTATTTGCCATTCTAATCGCCCATTGTTCATATTGTTTTCCATAGAAGGCATAATTGCTTTTTCCCATCGGTAAAATTTGTAATTGTTCTAACCTCTTAAAAAAGTACAAAGGCCCGTTGGGATTTTATGAAATCAATATATCAATCATTACTTTTTTATTTTGGCTTTTTAATATACCTTGTTAGTCTTTTTTGTTATGGGGTAGACCTAATTGTCTGTTTTATTTAAGCTCAACAATTACTTTTCGGACTTTTTTTTTTAACACTATAAAGAAAGTAGTCGAACTAGATGAATGAAACTTTCAGGAAATCTGAATGAATGAAATCTGCTCACATATCCAATCATGGAAACTTTTGAAAGCTTCAGTCTACTAGTTCAACTACTTATCTTTAAATATTATATTAAAAAATATCAAAGCCATATTATATTTAACGAATTTTTGGTTAACGGAACCAAAGATCGAAGTGAAAACTTGAAACAAATAAAAGTATTGCTTCTTGATAGATGCAAAAATAGGTGGAATAAACTGACTCATGATATTTTCTAATAGCTGTAAATTCTAAAAAAAATGAGTGCTTTACTGAAAACATAAAACAGACATAAAAAAACAGATTGTTGTCTTGGGATTAGAAAACTCCACCCTGCAAAAAAGGGCTAATTCACAAGTCCCTCAATAGTGATTCACCACCCATGATACTGAAAACCTTTCAATTCTGGAAGAAACTCAAAGAAGCACAGTTTTCAGTAAAGCGCTTATTTTTAGAATTAAATAAATATTGGAAAATATTAGATACATTACAGCGATTATCTTCCTTTTTCAAAATGAGGAATCAAAAACAGTAGATTTTTAGTCCTTTTTTTTTGTCTGTTTATACCTAAGGTAAACAGTTGCTTACAGGACTAATTTTGATAACGATTTAAAAAGACAAGCTAACCTTTTGAATTACAACAAACACTTTCAAAAATCAGCTCAATTACCAAATCCTAAAAACCTCCCAAATTCATTGAAAGTCTATATTCATCGCTGAAAGTCTTAATAGCTTTGGATTGGTTGGAGTCAAAATAGATAAAACATTTAAAATATATTTTGTTTTCAGTAAAATGTAGATTTTGTGCTGGTCTTTAAAAGGCATGGGAGGTATTACCCCTACTCAGCTTATTTTCGGCTTGTTTTGAGTTTTACTCGGTTATTTATTGCAATTTTTGTTCGTTTTGGGTTTCATTTATTTATTGATTATAATTCGTGGTAATTTTATGCTTGAAAAACTATTTCATTTTATTTCTTTTCATTTTTTACTTTAATCTAGTTCTTTACTTTTCTTTGAAAAACTTATCTTGTGGAAAAAGTGAATTTTCTTTTAAATTAATTTCTGTTCGTTTTTTATTGACATGGTCTTTTCAGTGGGTAAGAAGATAACATTTTAAAATCTTTTCATTTTTTTTTCTATAGGAATTTATATTTTGTCTGAGTGGATATGTGTCGGACAAACTTTTTCAACGATTTTCATTCGAATATTGCTAAAACACCCCTTTTATAACCAATATGTACATGGTGTGTTTCAATGCATTCAGTTCGACTCTAACCTCAGTGTTCACTGAAAGTTTCACTAATGCCCTTAGTATTAGTAATAGTAGTAAGGACAGTAGCAGAAGCAATAGTAGGAGTAACAGGGGTAGTATTAGTGATAGTAGTGGTAGCAGCAATATTATTCACATTGTGCCTTTCTTGCCAAGTTCTCTATCCCCTCCTCATGCCCTGTTAGTTTCAGCTTTTTACTCTAAGCAGTTTCTGAAACATTACTGATATGTTGTGTTGATAACCTGCGCGCACAGAATTTGTTTTGACTTATGCCAACATTCCCCTCAACAGTCCCACAAAGTTCAGTATAATACAATTTGCCTTAATAATGTTAGTACTAACAGCGGTAGTAGTACTGCTACTGCTAGCAGTGGCAGCAACACTCCTCAACATGCCTTGAAATTTTTAACCAAATTCTCTGAATTTGGAAAAAACTGAAGTATACTCTTCATATACTGCGGAAACGACCTATTGACAGCCTGCATACACACAGCCCATTTAACTTGACATACCCCTCAACATTACCTAAAAATTGCTAAAATTCCGAAGAAAAATCTATTACCTTTGGTCTGGTTCAGCATCCCCTCAAATTCCACTGAATTATTCAACTTAATACTCTAAGCTGTTCCCGAAATATAGCTGTTGTGCCCTTTTAATTACATGCATCCACATAGCGTGCTTCAATTTTGAGTGCTTGGATTTTGCCTTGTTCAACATCCCCGTAATATATTCTGGAAGCTTCAACTTGATACCCTAGACTGTTCCTGTGATATTGCTGATACTCCCTTTTACTTTACTCAACATCCCCCTAAGCATTTATCTGAAAGTTTCACTTTCATATCTGTAGTATCACTAGTTGTAGTCGCTGTATTTTAGCTGAAGTAGCGGCAGTAGTAGTAGTAGCAGCACGCACATAGTGCCTTTTGGTTAGTTGAACATGCGGTGAAAACTTCAAGTAAATACTCTCTACTGTTCCAGGGAAGTTGCTCAAACACCCTTCTAGCAACCAGCAACACAGTGTGTTTTGATTTAGTCCAGAATCCTAGTTTCAACTTATTGCCCTTAGACTCAGTAGAAGTATTAGTCTTAGCAACAGGGGTAACATTCATATAGTGCCTTTTGGGTAGCTCAACATCCCTATCAACATACCCTGAAAGATTCAAGTTAATACTTTAAGCTGTTCCAAAGCTATTGCTTTTATGCCCTTTTGAAAACTTGCACGCATATAGTTCGTTTGAGTTTAATTGAAACCCTCCCTCAACACTCCCTGAAAGTTGCATCTTAATACCATTATCCTCACTAGTTGCAGTGAAAGTAGTAGTAGTAGCATTCACATAGTATTTATTGAATAGTTCAAGATCCAGCTCAGTATCCCCTGAACGTTTCAAATTAATAATTTAAGCCCCTACTGGTATATTACTGGAAACACTCTTTTGACAATCTGCATGCTCTTAGTGTGTTTTTCGACCTCCTCCTAAACATTCCCTGAAAATTTACCTAAATATCCTTAGCCTTAGTAGTACCAACTGTTGTAATAGTACTGATAGTCACATTCCTAGCAGTATGTAAATAACAGCTTTTGTTTTTTTCAAAGCCCCCCCCCCTTCAACTCACCCCTAAAAATTCAATTCATTTTCGTAAGCAGTTCCTCAGCCATTGCTGCTACGTCTGTTTGACAACCTGCATACGCACAGTGTGCTTTGATTCAAGTTCAACATCCCCGCTCAGTATTGCCTGAAATTTTCATTTTCTTCCCTTATTTCTAGTAGTGCTAAGAGTAATAACAGTCCCTGAAATTGTCACCTTCATATCCTTAGTTGTAGCAATAGTGACAGTAAAAGTAGTAGGAGCATTACTGCTAGTAGTAACAGTAGCATACTGCGTTTTCATCGGTTGAACACCCCTTCATTAAGCCCTATAACTTTCAACTGAAGCTGCTATATACTATATAGCTGCTATATACTACTGGATACTTTAAGATGCTAACATATTGCCGATATGGCTTTTTGATAACCTGTATGCCCATATTATTATTTAATTTAGATTGACACACGTTGACTTTTGGTAAATTGATCTTCCCCCAAAGTCTTCTCCCGAAGTTCCACCTTAATACCCTAAGCCAGCGGTTCTCAAACTGCGGCATGCGTACCCCTTGGGGGTAAAAAAAAAATTTAGGAAGTACGCGGCCGGCTAGCAAAACAATAAAACAACCCTTTAACTCTAGGACTGGCAATTTTATTTGTATTTTAGCCATAGTTTATTTATAGTTTTATATATATTTTAGCTAAGTACTGGTAACTGAGAAGGAGTACCTAAAATATTTTGCGGGTAACGAGGGGTACAGTGTCTAAGTAAGTTTGAGAACCACTGCCCTAAGCTATTCCTGAAAAATGTTCATATGACAACCTTCATGCTCGTAGCTTGTTCTGATTTAGTTAAACTTTCCCCTCGATATTCACTTAAATATTCACCATCATACCCTTAGTCCTAGTACCACTAGTATCATATTAGTAGTAGTAGTGTTGTATTAGTAGTAGCAGTAGCAGTATTTACGTATTGCCTTTTGGTCAGTTGAACGTCTCCCTCATAATGCCCTGGAAGTTTCGGTTTGCTATGGTAAGTCGTTCCTAAGATGTTGCTGATGCAGCCTTTTGGCAATTTGTATGCAATTAGTATGTTTTGATTTGAATATCCTCAGCCTTACTAGTAATTGTAGTAGCATTAGTAGTAGTTGTAGTATTAGTGGTAGTAATAGTAGTAGTAGTAATAATAATATAAGGAAATCACTAAACGGCGTCTAAGACAGGGGCGGATCCTGGATTTTCTTTAGGGTGGAGCATATAATAGGTTGCTTCGAAAATCTTGCGAACGAAGAAATACCCGCCCGCAATTTAAAGGGAACCTCAACTAATGTGTCGTAGGTAGGTAGTGGGAATGGTCGTAAATTTAATCTAAAATCTGGTGAGGGTTGAAGTTCTAACAAATCTGTTGAAATTCAATTGGTATAAAAATATTGATACAAAAAACAGTAAGTTATAAAAACCACCCGGCCATAAAAAAAAAAAATAAAAAACCTGTTCACCGTCTATAAAAAAATGGCATTTAATATTTTCTTCATAATTTTTTGCCTTTGCACTTCTGACCGTTATAGCGAGTGTGTTAAGCTTTTTATTGTCAAAAAAAATGGTATAATTTCTGACTGGTATATAATTTCTGAACGTTTTTCAATCAATGCATGTTTTGATTTGGCTTTCCGCAGATGAATAATTAAAACGAAATTTGCATATTTATTTTTTTGGCTAAATGGCTTTCTCATAGTTTTGATCGAATTATTTTGAGAAAAAAAGGAGCGGGGGAGGAGGCCTAGTTGCCCTCCAATTTCGTAAGACTAATCTTGATGAAACTTATATTTTTAAAATCAGCATCAAAATTCGATTCTTTTGATGTAGCGATTGGTATCAAAGTTCTATTTTTTCGAGTTTTGGTTACTATTGAGCCGGGTCGCTCCTTACTACAGTTCGTTACCACGAACTGTTTGAAAAAACTTGTTTTTTTATATAATTAGGATACAGATACAACTTGTATATTTGTAAAAGATGTATTAAACACTAAATACTAGTTCTTTTAGGGGTGCAACAAGAAAAACAGAACAAAGAGATAGAAATGCATAGAAGACATTTAAAACGAGGGTTTTAAGTATAGGTAATAAAGCATTAACTAATCGCTGTTTCTTTTTAAAAATAGTGTTTTAATAAACAGTGACAACTTTAAAGAAATCTCAAAAATTTAATAATCATAATTTTACTTTTCATAACAACGTAGCGTATCTTTCCACTTTTTAAAGTTCTATATATTTTACTTAAATTACAGAATTCACAATTTTATAAGAAAAAGTCTATTTCTGTATTTCCACTCCCGTCATATATATTTATTATATGGTCGATGTCTATCTTAATATTTCGGTGAACGTTTATAATGGCTGTTCCTGTCAGTTTAGAGCTCTTCGGTAGTATTTACTCTTCTATTCATCCTAAAATATTCAAATAAAGACCAAAATCGTCAGAAAAATATGATCTTTAATAAAGATGCATGTAGGTATGTGCTTCAAACTAAGCATATGAGTTGAAATACTCATTAAAGAACAAATAACTATGTATTTGTTATTTTTGTATTTGATAGGTACAGGTTGGTGATTTAAAATTTCAGGGTTTCAAGCTGCTGTAGATTTCTAATTAATTTTTTTTATTCTTGAAATTTTAAGATATTCAATTAAAATTTTGAATCTCGATATGTCTGTTGTCCACAAAAATAAAAATTTGAAATTAGACTCAGATTTAGCATTAAGTAAGAGAACTCTCCTGTGAAAATTTTGATGTATAAACAACTAATTGTGGAAATATGTTTGGATCGCATGTATCAAAATAATTATAAAAATCCTCAGCGGTATGTATAGTACTTTAGACAATTTTATGGACAAATATATGCAACCCCTCTACAAAATCACAGCTATATCGTGTGACTGGTTGGTATTGACAAGGCGAGAAATTCTGAAGTAATATTGTGGTTGCTTTCTGTTTCCGTGGCTAACTCAAGTTATGTGAATTTCCACTTTTTATCAACATTTTATTAGTAAATGTTTGAAAAATATCGATGCCATTCCACTGATTCAAACTGAGAACTCATCTATACCAGCTAGATAAAAAATAAAAGCATAATTATTTGTCTTCTTTGGTAAACATTTTTTCGAAAATCTATTCTTCTTAAATGATTCCTCCGACCTTTGAAGGAGTATTTCTACTCATTTACTTAGTTTTAAGCGTATACTTATATGAATCCTTATTAAAGTTCTAAAGAGTCTGACCTTTATTTAATATTTTAGCATGAACAGAGGAGATGATATTTCATATAATGCAGAGCTTTAATTAGATGAAAAAAGGCAGTTGAGTGGCCACCATTTGCTCACCAAAATCCAAAACTTAAATTAGTAACTTTTGCACTTCTCATACATTTACTTTCTATTATACAAATCTGCTAAAAAACAACAATGTTTTAAAAACCACCCCGCTTCGTAAAAAAAGTAAAACCAAAAAAAAAAAAAAAACAGACAGCCAAAAAAAGTAATGAAATCAATTTCTTCGCCTCAGTGCCATAGCAGAAGACTCGAAAACAAATTTTTCATAGTAAAACGAAGTAAATATTTTGCTTTTCAGCCCCGTTGTGACAGCACAATCCTGAAATATCATTTCGACAGCCTAAAGAGGTTAGGATTTTAAATTTCTCCTCTTTGTTATTACGAAATGAAGATTTTTGCCCCCCAGTTTGCTTTTGTGGTAATACGGACAGATTCGCTTGATAACGCTAAATTTAATTACATAATTTTTGACGGTATGCTTCATTAGTAAAATCTAGCAGATACCGCACAAATTAACTGAAACCTTGTTTCAAACTTGTTTGCAAAAAGAGATTGTCTTAATAATTAAAGACTTAGCTATTAAAAACCAATTACAAAATAATACCTTCGTCCCAACCCAAACCAGAGCCAGCTGTCCCTACCCCATCCACCACTACGTCAGGGGGGCGCGCCCCCTTGATCTGTCACTGGTCTAAGAAAATATTTAGTCTGTACCAAAAATGGCTCAAATTACTGAGCATTACTAATCTGAAATGTGTTACTGAAACCAGGAAATGAAGCCTGTAAAATTGAAATAAGTCAATATTTTATTTAGAATGATTACAGACAAGTTTCTTTAAGACATGGTTAATGTCTAAGGTTTCTGTTATTTTCTTACAGCTTGAGGGGGAGAGAACAAGCTGTTTATGTATACGACTTCTTTGAAGTATGTTTCTTTCTCCATAGGAAATTATTTACATGGTTTTCAAAAATTATTAGCATAAACAGTTTTTCAAATTGGGCAGAATTGACGGAAGGAAAAAAAAAATAATAGGACTAGACTGGCATAGAAAACATAAAAAGTGGCACACAAATGAAAAACCACGTGTTTGCGGATTTAGTCATTAATAGCGACACAGAGGGGTAGCCTATAGCATGTAATTCCTTATACGATGTAGAAAAGATAGATAAAGCTAATATTGGACATAATAAATTAAGGATAAAAAACCGAAGCTATTCATGGCACATATGGTGTATGGGTCTTTTACAGCAACAGGTAGGAAGTCTGTCCCCCAGCTTGCGGCAGCGGAAATTGAATTCCGAGCCTCGTTTTGCCAAGCAGAGCCTCAATCCACTGTCCTACCATATATACGATATACATGGCAATAATTCCCATAAAGACTCTCTAGTCTGTGAAGGAGGGGGAAGACGTGCGAGCCATTTAAACACTAATCTAGAAAACAAAGCGGAATATAAGATTACCAAGCAATTCAAAGCGGGAAAAGGTTGAAGATAAACCATTTTTTAAGCTAAATGGTTGGCGCCTTCGAGCTGATTCAGGCATCGTGACTTGTATGCAACTTAAATAAAAAAAAACAAGTTTTTTCAACTGAAAGTAAGGAGTGACATCAAAACTTAAAACGCACAGAAATTACTTCGTATATGAAAGAGGCTGCTTCCTCATCTACGCCCCGCTCTTTACGCTAAAGTTTAACTCTTTCTCTCAATTCTTCTTTCTAAAACAGTAAAAAACTTTAGCGTAAAGAGCGGGGCGTTGATGAGGAAGCAGTCTCTTTCATATACGAAGTAATTTCTGTGCGTTTTAAGTTTTGATGTCACTCCTTACTTTCAGTTGAAAAAACTTGTTTTTTTTTATTTAATTTCTGAACGTTTTTGAATCAATGCATGTTTTGATTTTGGCTCTCCGCAGAGGAATAATCAAAACGAAATTTGCATATTTTTTTTTTTTTTTTTGGCTCAATGGCTTTCTCATAATTTTGATCGAATCATTTTGAGAAAAAAGAGCGGGGGACGAAGCCTAGTTGCCCCCCGATTTTTTGGTTAATTAAAAAGGCAATTAGAACTTTTAATTTTTTACGAATCTTTTTATTGGTAAAAGATTTACGTAACTTATAAATTAGCTTACGTAAAGAACTTTTGTATTCTCATGTTTTTATTACATATATGAGGGGATTCGCCCCATCGTCAGTACCTCGCTCTTTACACTAAAGCTTAAATTTTATCCCAATTCATTAAGAATGACCCCTGAATCACAAAAACCGTAGAATAAGTAGTTGAAATTACCGAAAATACTTTAGCATAAAGAGCGAGGTATTAGAAGGAGGTGAGCCCCTCATATGGGTAATAATTTCTGTTTGTTTTAAGTTTTATTGCTGTTCCTTACTTCCAGCTGAAAAAGCTTTTTCACTTTTATTTTTTAATTGTTATTTTTTTTAAATAATGCTAGTAAATCCTGCTCTCCCTTCATGGAAATTTTCTTCTCCCATTACAAATTCCCGAAGGAAAGTTCCCCCAGCATATCCCCCTCTTCTCAACCCCACCCAAAAACCAAAAAAATCCTCCTGAAAACGCCTGTATACTTCCCAATAACCATTACTATATGTAAGCACAGGTCAAAGTTTGTAACTTGTTGCCCCTCCCACGGGGACTGTGGGGGAGTAAGTCGTCCCCAAAGACATAGTTATACGGTTTTTCGACTACGCTGAATAAAATGGCTATCTCAGAATTTTGATCCGTTGACTTTGGGAAAATAATTAGCGTGGGAGGGGGCCTAGGTGCCCTCCAATTTTTTTGGTCACTTAAAAAGGGCACTAGAACTTTTCATTTCCGTTAGAATGAGCCCTCTTGCAACATTCTAGGACAACTGGGTCGATACGATCACCCCTGGGGAAAAAAAACAAAAAAACAAATAAACACGTATCCGTGATCTGCCTTCTGGCAAAAAATGCAAAATTCCACATTTTTGCAGATAGGAGCTCGAAACTTCTACAGTAGGGTTCACTGATACGCTGAATCTGATGGTGTGATTTTCGTTAAGATTCTATGACTTTTAGGGGGTGTTTCCTCCTATTTTCTAAAATAACGCAAATTTTCTCAGGCTCGTAACTTTTGATGGGTAAGACTAAACTTGATGACACTTATATATTTAAAACCAGCATTAAAATGCGATTCTTTTGATGTAGCTATTGGTATCAAAATTCCATTTTTTAGAGTTTTGGTTACTATTGAGCCGGGTCGCTCCTTACTACAGTTCGTTACCACGATCTGTTTGATATGACTCGCCGTTAGAGGATTCAAGTTTGACCTTTTGGATGGAGTATAAGGAATTTGAATAATATTTATATTACGAATAGGAAATTCAGTATTGTCTGAGGCAAAAGACGGAAGAGTGCTGAGACGCTCAAGTAGGTCGACACGGAGCTAAAAAAAAAACTAAAGCATGCACTTAAAAATGTCAAGCAGCTCAAGATCAAGTAATGGGATAGCTTGTGAACAATTAGCCTCCTGGCTGAGACTTATATTTTAAAAATATTCAGGTTTTGGTTTTCCTGATGCAGGGCCGTATCCAGGGGCATTACCTATTTTGAAACCCCACCCTGAAATTCGGGTGTGACTCGCAAAAAAGTAACAAAGTGTATGTAAACAATTTTTTTGCTTTTTGTAAAGTTTTTTGTGTCGCCCCACCTCCTGAACAAAATTCTGAATACCACCATGTCACAAAAACAGCTGTTTTTTTATTTTCTCAAAGCTTGTATATTTGATTGCTTGAGTCAAGAGGACCCTAATGCGCAAGAGAAAAAAGAATATAATTTCTAATGAAAATAATATGAAAAAAACTTCGTTTTCTTAAAGAGTTAAAGAGGCTGCGTCCCAAAGTCGAACCTTAAAACGTACAGGAATTAGAAGAGGCAGTTGGGAGGCTGCCGCCCCCCAAACCCCCAGCTTTTAAAGACTCTTTTGTACAGGTTTTTTGTTTTTTTGCTAACCCCCAGCTCTTGGCTTCGGAAAGGCCCTCTTTTAATTAACAAAAAATTGAAATGAATGAATAATGGAATAACTTCGAAAAATGTTAAACACAAGAGGACAGGAGAACCATTGCGCCGAAACTAGTAATTAGTAACAATGAAGTCCCCCCCCCCCAAAAAAAAACCTGTACAAAAGAGTATTTAAAAGCTGGGGGTTTGGGGGGCGGTAGCCCCCCAACTGCCTCTTCTAATTCCTGTACGTTTTAAGGTTCGACTTTGGGACGCAGCCTCTTTAACTCTTTAAGAAAACGAAGTTTTTTTCATATTATTTCTGTACGTTTTTCTACAATCCATGGTGGATGTAATTTAATAATTCCTGTACTCCTCGTACAGGAATTAGGAGAGGAACTTGGAATAGATAGAATGACCGAAATGTTTCTTTTGCTCATAAGAAGCTAATATTCTGTTATCTCTCAAATGATAAGCTGTCCAGGTGTTATCAAAATTTTTTTGATGTTGTGAAAAAAAACCGCCCGTAAGGGACTTGAACCCTTGACCCGTGGATTAAAAGTCTCACGCTCTACCAACTGAGCTAATAACTTGCATGTGTGTAAAAATAACTTCTCAATAGATTTTAAAAATTTCAAATTAACATGGGCTCTTATGGAGAGAAATCCGTTAATTAAATAGCTAATGGGTGGTTTCTGGAAAACAGGGAAGGAGTTATCGGATCGAGCTGAAATTTCGCGGATAAGCTCCTGGGCCGTAGGGAACCTTAACTTGTGAATTTCAGCCCGATCGGACAACGTTAAAAGGGGTGGGGGGGAGGGGGGGGGGGGGTTCGAGGGTCGAAACTTTCGGGGGGTTAAGATTTTCCTACGAAACTTTCCAGGAAAATTACTCGGAGAATTCCGCATTGAATGAGTCTTCGTACACCCAGATCCGATGTCGGATGTGACCTGTAGGCGTCTAGAAAAAAAAGTAAATGAATTTTAAGTGGCTATGCGCGGTTTCTGGAAAACAGGGAAGGAGTTATCGGATCAAGCTGAAATTTCGCGGATAAGCTTCTGGGCCCTAGGGGACCTTAACTTGTGAATTTCAGCCCGATCGGACAACGTTAAAGGGGGGCTTGGGTTGACAGGTCGAAACTTTCGGTCATATTTTCCCCATGAAGGAAAAGTTGGAGGGGGATGAAATTTTGCAGGTTTCTTAGTTGGAGCTCGGGCTACGAATCGCATCCCTCCCTATCCGTCTGCGACCACTGGAACCGAAGATCGCTTAACATTGTCGTGTGTCGCCTCTTTATAGAGGCACGAGTGTGCCTCCTTGATTGGTCGAAATCTTTTCTCCAAATGACTTGAAACTTACACCCGTAAGCTTCTGGGGTAAGGAAACCCTTATGCAAATTTGTTGACAAGGACCTTCAAGTACGGGTGCCAGAAAATATGTTTTGAATAGCTTTAAACTTATATCGGGAAGTACATGGAAGAAATGTGCCCTAACTAAAAAAAAGAAAATAAATGGTTTGTTTGAATATGCGGCTCTAGAACGGGTCAAGAAACTTTTTTTGATCGGATTGAAACCTAAAGCCGTCATTCCGAGCCAAGTGGACCTCGTCTACAGGCAAAAAACACTAGTTTGAGGGTAAGAACCGTTCAAAATTGTAGCCTTAAAAGGGCCGAAAGTATTTTTTGGATCGCTTGAAACTCCCAAGGATCATTGCCTGAGCCAAGAGAACCACCTATTATTATTGGGAGGGGAAGGTGTTAGTGCAACTCGTAATAGGTAAAAATCTGTAGATCTTAATCTGTAAGAAGATCTTATCTTGGGAATGTCCCTCTCCTCTCTGAAAATTAAACACAAAATAGCCTAAATACTTCTTTCCATTCCCTTTAAATTATCAATGGTTGTTGCCCCGTCTAAGAAGATCAACCATTTTTTGGGAGAACGATAGTTTTAGGTAGCTCAGGGATGAGCCCAAATATTGTCCTTGATCATTTTGAAACTCAAAAAGTCGGTTCCTAAGGCTAAGAGGTACATAGTGTAACAGAAATATGTGTATGGCAAATGGGGCACAAAAGACAGCCGAAAAAGCTCTTTTCAAATGAAAAAAGTTTTCACATGTAGATAAGGTCAAGATAATCTAAATTATGAAAATATGATTTAAAAATTAGGTTCGAGGGGGGGGGATATAATCTTCAGGATGTTTATTGATAGCGATAGATGGTGTTACTGTTCTACTCTCAGAGACAAGCTCGAGTCAAAGATACCAAACTTGACAACGAATAGATTTTATTGGCTGCACATATGAGTGAGACTCATATAATCAGCCAATAAAATTTTCAACCAGAAAATTTCCCAGAAAATTAAATGCTGTTATGGAGATTCCAATAACTAAAAAAAATGCAAATTTTTAATGGTTGGCTATTACGAATACATCAAGATTTATGTTGACTTTTCGTACGTTTTTTTGTAATGTCTTAAAATTGGAATCTAACTATTATTTGAGGTACTAAGGACATTAAACTAAAATACTGACTACCATCTGGTCTCATTTGCGGTCTACTCTCCAAATTTTTAATACCTAAAAACTACGATCTTCTATGGCTTTTCTTCTCATTGTTGAATATTATGAAGTTTTTAGGACAGTATGTTAGTGTTTTTTTAGGACAGTGAACCATTTTTTTTTTAATTTGAAAACACTGTTCATCCGTAAAAATTCAAACATTAACAGCTTTTTGATCCCCAAAAACAACTACACATTCGGAGGAAAGCTACACCTTTGGAAGCTATTTGCCGTCATATATGTTTGCTGATATTTCACGCACTTTTTTTCGCCCACTTCTACCACCCCTACCCAAAAACAACTACACATTCGGAGGAAAGCTACACCTTTGGAAGCTATTTGCCGTCATATATGTTTGCTGATATTTCACGCACTTTTTTTCGCCCACTTCTACCACCCCTACCCAAAAACAACTACACATTCGGAGGAAAGCTACACCTTTGGAAGCTATTTGCCGTCATATATGTTTGCTGATATTTCACGCACTTTTTTTCGCCCACTTCTACCACCCCTACCCAAAAACAACTACACATTCGGAGGAAAGCTACACCTTTGGAAGCTATTTGCCGTCATATATGTTTGCTGATATTTCACGCACTTTTTTTCGCCCACTTCTACCACCCCTACCCAAAAACAACTACACATTCGGAGGAAAGCTACACCTTTGGAAGCTATTTGCCGTCATATATGTTTGCTGATATTTCACGCACTTTTTTTCGCCCACTTCTACCACCCCTACCCAAAAAAAACTACACATTCGGAGGAAAGCTACACCTTTGGAAGCTATTTGCCGTCATATATGTTTGCTGATATTTCACGCACTTTTTTTCGCCCACTTCTACCACCCCTACCCAAAAACAACTACACATTCGGAGGAAAGCTACACCTTTGGAAGCTATTTGGCGTCATATGTGTTTACTCATATTTCACGCACTATTTTTTCGTAAATAATTACGAAACAATACAAATATCAGTAGCTTTGACGTTGTGTCTATGTATACAAATATTAATGTAGCAGAATCCGAGAAATTACTAGAAAATAAAAAAAAATGAAAATTATGACTTAATAGAAGTTTCAGCAACAGGATTAGATTGCGACGTTTTAATGACCTTGGTTAAACTTTGTAACAAGTATTCAATGTTTTTCCAATTCCGTAATTCTTTCTACCAACAAATAAATGGTTTACCCATGGGTGCGCCTCTTTCCGGGTTACTGGCAAATATTTATGTAGAGCATACTGAAAATTAGGCATTAAATTCATATTTTTTGAAACTTATCTTTTGGGGACGTTACATGGATGAGGTAATTTCACTTTGGAACTATGGGGAAAATGAACTTTAAGTTTTTTTTTTTAAGATCACCTTAATACATATGATGGGAATTTACAGTTTACCTTAGAAATTAGAATTACAAATAAAAACTCATTCCTAGTTGTATTAATTATTCGTAACTTAGATGAACTCAATTTTACTATTTACAGAAAATCAACACAAAACAATAGATATTTACATTTTGAATCAACCCCCCCCCCCACAAGTTAAAAGAGGTGTCGTAATATCTCTCGTAGATCGTGCCCTGAATATTTATTCTGATTCCTACATCACAGCTGAACTAGAATTTATCAGGGACATACTTTTAATGGGTATCCTCTTTTATTTATTAATAATAGGCCATGTGAAAATCCCGATAAGCCCCAAAACGTAATTTACCTCCCATATATCCCAAAAATCACTAGAAATCTTAAAAAAGTATGCACACAAAATAATCTGTAGGTTGTATTTACTAATAATTTGAAAATCATAAATCTCCTAAATTCTGGTAAAGATAATACTCCAGTTACTCGCCAAAGAGGTGTCTATCAAATACCATGCGACTGTGGCAAATTCTATGCAGTGAGAACCCACCAGAATTTCGAGAAACGCCTACAAAAACATAAAGATGATATCGCCAAAGCTCTGAATTCTAATATTACTTCTGTTTCTTTTGATTCTGCTTTAAACAGCCATGTTTTCGAAAATCTTAGCTACAAAATACTTTTTGAAGAATCCGCCATTATTAGCAATGATCTAGGCATAAAGCAAGTAGTTCGAGGAGCAATTGAAATCAGAGTTAAGATTAATAATAATATTTCCTTAAATAGGGATTTAGGAGAATATTCACTGAATGCTTTATACAAAAATTTAATTAAAAATGACCTTACGAAATATTATAAAAAACCAACAGATATTAACACAGAACCTGTCACAAATAGACCTATAAGATCAGCAGCGAAAAAAGCTAGGTTGGCATTAAAAACCTGTTTTTAAATCATTTTCTTTCATTTCAATGAATTGCCTCGTTTCATAACAATTTATTTATCAGTCCTGGTTGAACCTCGCAGAGATAAGGATGATGGGGCTGTTTTGAAAAACTGTTCATTTTAGTTTTATTGACTTTGTCCTCTTGTAAGCTGTTTTTCCTTATTTGTATTGCTGAGAACGGCCCTTGGACATAGGGCCGAAATATTCATTCTAATTTGTTTCCCACCGTCTTAAAAAATTCCCTATTGTTCTTCTTGTTTTTGGTGTTTACTATTTTTTCGCCCATCCTTACCCACCACCTAGTTGCGTATAGAGGTCTTTTTATTTAAAATAGAATTACCGATTTTTTTTAACTTATTTACAATACATATAAATATGCAAGCTTCCATTTCACCAATTTAAACGATCAGATTTCAACTTTTTCTGCCCTTGATACTTCAAAATTTAGCTGAAATTTCTCTTGAAAAACCCCAATCGCGGTAAATACAAAAGCAGTATAGAAAAAATAATTTACTAACATAATTAGTTTTGTGATTTCATTTGACACCCCATGACACGACCCTAACAGTGCAAATAATTTATCTCGCGTACAAACGACTTGTACATACCATGAAGAAGCTAGAGGGAGGCTCAGGTTACATTCTCAAACATGCAGTTATCGTTTGCACAGCGAAAGATTGCTTTGACCTTTGAATGCCGGTACCAGATGGGTTGCTCGTTGGGCTGTAACCCCCTTCGAAAGGGTCGCGGGAATAAAGTCGCCAAGCAGTCTGGAAAATCGTTTCTAGCTAGAAATACTCCGGAAGTGATGTTTAAATATTCAAGAAGCACTGGGCATTCAACGGGAAAGTTTTGAATCTGTATTCATTTTATTAATATATATATATAGGTTAGATTAAGTTAGGTTCTAAGGGAATTTTAGGTTCTTATACAGTTTAGGTTCTTATTTGGTTCCAAATATCAGAAACTGGTTAAAAACCTAACCCAAGCTAGACATACATATATCGATAAAAAAGATAGGGTGAAAATTAATGATACTTACCTTTCCTAAAATCTATAAAGTTTCAAATTTGTATCCATCTTTTCGCCTAATTTCCATACAATTCGCTTATTTTTACTATGTGGCAAATTCAATTCCCTCTCTTTCCCTCCAAAACAAGCTACACCGAGTGGGTCTGAAGTCTTCAGATGGTTGATGGGCTTCTTCCAAAAACCCAAATTGAAAAATAATGAACAGGTAATTTGTCGACAAAAGAGCTGAAAAAGCCAGTTCAACTATTGTGGTTCAAATCCATTGGTTTCGACTTCAACAAAAATAAACGAAAGAGGGCAAACATGTTTTTGAAAATCTAGGGGGAGGGGAATTTTGATATTCTCTTTCAATGCAAATAAAAAAGGGCATTTTTCAGTTAAAGTACCAAAAAAGTATTTTTTTAAAGGCTAGAAAGGGCCAAATAATTCCAGAGAAAGGCAAATGTACCTCCGTCAATTGACACCCCTACTGAAACCGTCATGACCTTGAAAATGTCAAATATTTCCTGCAGTGTTCTCCTAACATTATTATTTAATATAAAAAGTGGGCACATCTTAGATAGAATGTCAAAGAAATCCTTCTAAATTTATAACCTATTCTAAATTTTTATTACATCTCAAGTGTCACAACATCCCCCAAGCACGTTTGTACACCTATATATACGTCCTCCCCATCCCAAAAAAATATCAAACTACGGTTTTTGCTATATATATATATATATATATATATATATATATATATATATATATATATATATATATAAATTCATCGTCAGAAGCATCCTAAATATACTGGGGCCAGGGCCGTCACATATGGTGGTTGGAGGGGGGACACCCCCCATTTTTTGGGGAATTCGGTAAAAAAAAATGAGTCGATCTAATTTTTGTTCGGTTCGAATTTTGTGTTTTCCATTTGGTTAAATAAAGAGAATGGAAATTGTGACACGACACTTACCGAAATCTTAATCCCCGTCGGGAATTGCAGCGGTTTTACTGATCGCGCAGTAATTTCGCGTATCCTAGGCTGCTATCCTGGCTAGGGCTGCCATCTTAGCCAGCCCTAGCTCTTTGCGTTGAAGTTCAGCCATTTTGTCGTAATGGTTCAATTGACCCGAAAAATACCGTTGTTGAACAAAAATGACAGTCTGCTCAATAAAAAAAATCTCTTCCCCTCAGCAGCCATACTGCACCCTTAGTCCAAGGGTACTCCTCCAAATTAAGGATGGCAAAAATACCCCCTCTATGTTGAGGATCCCTTTAGGAAATTTGAAAACCTTGGGCTTAGAATAAGCATTTTACTTAAGGGTAGGCAAATTTCTTTATCATAATGACTCTTGACGGACAATTCCAAACTTAATAAATTTTATGCATGTGGAAACAGCAGAAAAATTAGAATTTGATGATGCATAAGTGATTATCCAATTTTGATTCCAGAGATGTGATTTTTGTCAAGAAATGGCTCTCTTTTCTTACCATTTGTTACCATTGTTTGTTTGACAGAATACATGTACTACAGTTACTCCAGTCATTTATTTATATAAATACAGATATATTTATATGTTAAATATAGCATATATTTTTACGATTTTTCGTAAAGCCCAGTGACTCCAGATGGGTTTTTCTTTGTTTTGCTGGAAATATCTTTGGACAAGCAATCTACATTTTCCTTTTGTATTCCATCGCTTATAGGCCTATGTTGTGTTTAAGGCTGCACTTACACCTCCTAATTTCTTCCAGCAAAATAAAAATAAATTATTTATTCAGTTAATTACTTCCCATATTTTAGACTATTATTATTTTTAACTATTTGAGTCAATATTTTTTTACGTCCTCCATTTTTTTTTTACTTTATGTATTATAATTACCATCATAGGCCAGTGTAGGCCACTTATGTAGACTACGACTTTATAAAATGTGGGGTATTTCTCTTAGGAAATACCGTCTTCCCGGTCCCCAGTGGGGGGTGATCAAGCCTCCACGAGGACAAGACCTTTGGTAGCGAAGTAGGCAAAGTTCGTCTCTGCTCAAGATGTTACTAAAACTACATTAATTAACAAATAAATATTATACAATACTAATAAACCCTTGTGAACAGTGCTTCTCCTCGTGAACAGTCTTCCTCTTCCTCGTTAGTACGTCTTCTTGTAGTTGTGGAGAATCGAAGCTATATTGAACTTGCACCGGCTGGCACAGTTGATTTGGACTGCTGCATTCTCCAAGCTCGCCATCCATAGTTGGCTAGTGGAGGTTACCGGAACCTTCCGACAGCAGTTGATGTGGAGTCAGTTCCAAAGCTCACGTGTCCGCAAGTTGTGTCTTTTTAGCTACAATCTACATTTGCAACAATCTTTGCAACATCAGGGGCGCAATTTTCTTTGGGATAGGGGGTGACTGTCCCCTAAGAGACCTCGGTTTGCCTCTCCCCCCCTGTACCCCTGCTGGCTCCCCAGCTGAAATTCAGTCCCTTCAAAAACTTGTGAAAACTAAAATAAGCATGTATAATTCAAGCATCCACAGAAACAGGTCAAAGTTCTTTAGTATTTAGTATAAAGTCCTTTATGGTAAAGGTATACCTTTATGGTAAAGATTTTTTCGATTTTTACTGTCATTTCCACTTTATTTGGGAATATTGGTTCCAAATTTACCCCCCCCCCACCCCAGGACTTTGACGAAATTACACCCATTTACAATATGGCCGTCTACTTGATGGTGATTCAAAACAAATAAATTGGCAGCTTCACAGACAATAGAGATGTGGAAATACTTCTAAATTTTCAACCTCAATTTTGCACAAACATCTGTGGTTTCACTCCTTTGCTGTTGTTTCTCAAACACAACATCTTTTCTCCATCTTAAACCCACTTAAGGCTCTTTGGCTTATTCTTTGGGTCAAATCCCAGTTTCCGTCCTCATCAGATCGTGAAAATGTCGGCGCCAAGCAGTCTACCGTTCTAAGAGAATATCTAATTTCAAACAAGATCCTGTCCATTGACTTACTGGCATCATATTTCCCCGGAGCTAGACCACCTACTAATATCCGTATTCTTTCTCAATTTCAGCGTAGGGTTGCTACTTGCAAACAAGGCCGTTTCAATTTATTCCTAAAAATTCCTGAAGAGTCTTCAAGAACTTTGTAAAAATTACTCAAGTACTTCAGTTCTCTCATGTACTTATAATTTTTTACTTAAGTACGAATATTAAGTACTTTCAAAATCTTTTATTTAAGTAGAGTACGAGTGCTGGGATTATTTACTTAATTAACAACCTAAACATTTTATACTTAAGCAATTCCCAGCACTGTTGAAGATATGAGAGTTGTTTGCCAGTAAAACTTATCACCATGAATGCTAAATTAGTCCTTGAACGCTTATTTACAAAAATTCATGGTAATTTCAATATTGCACTCGATGCTTCGAATATGTGACAACGATTTGTTGTACTGATTCTATTTTATTAAGTAAAATTGCATATAATTCCATCGATGAGTAACGAAATGATCTTTGAACACTTAATTTCCAATATTCATGGCATTATACTTAAAGTACCAAGGAGAGAGAATATGAAATATTTATTGTTTGGATAGGTTAAGTAGGGACTGACACACCCATGTAGATTTTAAAAATGAAAAGAATTGGATATTCAGTTTTTAATGGAAAAGACCAACATTTGCAGTTATGCAGATTTTGATAGAAGAAATGCCAAATAAACAGAATAAACATGGGTTAAAAGCTGGCGAAAAATAAGCTAAAAACACGCGAAACCAAATTGCGTAAAAATGTGTAACCTTCTTTGGAAGGTATAGTTGTCCTCGGGAGTCTATATATTGTTGATTTTCGAATTTTTGCGGAAGAAAAACGTCGTAAATATTTAGCTAGTTAGTTTCACTATTTTTCATAGTTCAGCATTGCAACACAGACAAATTGCGACACTCTCCTACAAACTTCATAATGTTGAAGCAACCAAAAGAAAAGCCTTTGAAAATCATTGTCCTCAGGCATGAATATACCTAATATGGGTCTAGTGGGGAGGAATAAATTCTGCACAGAATGGGGAAATTATAAGATTCAGGAATGGAGCTAATGAAGAAAAAAAAATCAAAAACGGCTTAAATCATCTGACGATTCTTTCGCTATTTCTAGCCTACTGCAAACTTGCCTTTTAAGTTGCTTTTAAATGTAGCGTGGATTAAGAAAGTAGGACTCCTTCTCCAGAAATCCTACCAACTTAAAGTTGGCTACCGCCCGACTTTATGCATACATACATAAGCAAAAGTAGAACTAACACCCTCGCAGGGGTGGATCCAGGGGTGGGGAGGTCCCCCAAGATTTTTCTGGTGCCCTCATTTGTTTTCTTTCTCTTTCTTTTAATCTTTTTTTAAAATAAAATTGTCAATTTGGTCAATTATTAGCACCCTTGTCACATTGCCCTCCCCCCAAAATGTTGCTCTGTATCCGCCTTTGCACCCTCGCAAACTCTCAAGCAATTATATTTTGAGTAATATATCCTTTTTATAATATTTACTTGTCATAATATGAACAAAAGCGTATTAACTAAACGGTGCTACAATACTAATCACGGCTTACACGCAAGAACAACATAAATAAGAGCAGGGCTACCCCCTCCTCCCTCCATCCTTCAAACGCTCGAGTGTCTTTTACGCCTCACTGTGTGCTTTATGCATTTTGAACAAAGATGTTTTTATTTGTCAAAACATCAGCAACAAAACATAAAATTCATGTTAACAACATACAGGAAATAATAAATTATTCTTAGAATAATTTATTTTTTTATTATTTCTAAATATTTTTCAAACAATACTTTTTGTCAAAACTTTCCCTTTGAATTCTATTTCACTCAAGCCTATAGAAATTGATCTCTATTTAAACTTTAAATGAACATTGGTAGTTTTTAAAGCAATCTATGTAGTCTGTAAAACAATATTTACAGTAAAACAATATTACAATATTTAAGAAAAAAATTACAACTGATTTTTCAACAGATTTGAAAGAAAGGTGTTTTACATATGGATATAAATTACTGAATATCATACAAGTGAAACTAAATTGACTGTTTAAAATATAATATTATTAATTTCTGGAAGTTTAAGTAATTTTCATTTTTATCAATTCAAAAATTATAATCTATAAAATATACTATATATTATAGTATACAATATTTTATATATATATTCAGACTATATTTTATACTATGTTTTTTATACTATATGTTTTGTACTATATTTATACTATATTTTATATATATTTTATATTTTATAATTATAAACTATAATGACAAAAGAGAAACAGCTTAAAAATTCTTTTCGTTTTCACTAAGGTGCAAATGACACTCTAGCCCTTAGGTGGTTTAGGGGGAGCTGTAGCCTTACTCTTATTTGTGTTAGCTTCTGTTTGTATTAAGTTTGAATAATTATTTGGCTTTATTTCTGCTCTTTTTAGATTTTAATGTAGCTGGGTTTTTTTTTCAAATTATGTAATTGGAAAATGTTTAAAAAATTAATACTGAAAAAGTCAAATATTTTGGCTTTACGTCTTGAAGCCCTTATCAAAATAAAAGGGAAAAACTAGACGAAACAATTAACAAGCACAAGGAAATAAAACAGTCCAGGGTATAGAACTGTAATGGGTCTTTCATACTACACGTAGAACTTTTCACACTAAGAAGCCGCAAATCAGCCTCATATGCCACCATAGTCTCTTCTAAGTTTCGTTTCAATTGCCCTTATCTGGCAACGCTCTACAACACTGTTGCTTTGGAAAATTCTTAGAAATGCTGATAAATTGAAAATCCGCTTCACTTTTTTCCGTTTCGCAAATTACCTATTTCCCCAAAATACTTTTCCGTTTCGCAAAATACCTCCTGAGATATCCAATTTGGACACGCAATTCAATGCTCATCAGTAGTCTTCACGTAGGAAATCCTAGTATAGCCGTTCTTAAACTTATGGAGAAAACAATAGAAAGATTTCAAGACATGCTGAGCCGACTTCTTCAACCCTAGTTACGTTATCATAGTTGTATATTAATATTTTTGAAATCTTTTAATTCAAGCAACTTTCGAAATATTTTATTTAAGTAGAGTACAAGTGCTGCGATTATTTACTTAATTAACAACCTAACCACTTTTTACTTAAGCAATTTCCAACACGGCTGAAGACCTGAGAGTTCTTTGCCGGTAAAACTTACCACCATGAATGCTAAACTGGTCCTCGAACACTTATTTGCAAATATTCATGGTAATTTCAATATTGCAATCGGTGCTTCGAATATGTGACCGCGATTAGTTGTGCTGATTCGACGTTATTAAACTACATTGCATATAATTTCATTTACTATAATTGCATATTATTATATATTATAATTTGCATACAATTTCGATTTCGACATGCTTGGAGCCGACTTCTTCAACCCTAGTTACATTGTAATAATTGTATACGTTTATACACAGTTGTATAATGTTTCTCTCTCTGTAGTTCTCCGTCATTTTCTTTTTATATGAAAGACTTTTTATATGAAAGAGTTTTCAATAAATAATAATAATAATAATAACAATACCTAAACAATTTACATTATGTTATGTAATCTTAATAAGCAATTCTTGCCCACAAAATAGGCAGTACCAGGTAGACTCTTAGTGCCTTGTAGTGTCAGTGCCAGGTAAAATTCTGCTTAGAATTTTATGTTGTGTAAGTTTATGTTACACCATAAGAAAATAAAATATAGCAGCACCAAAATTGTGATCATTTTAAACGATGATTTTGAGGAAATTCTATATTTGCCTAGCGTGAAAGGACTGTTTTAAGTTTGAAAGGTTATAGTTAACGTAACATGCCTTAACTAATTGGTATGAAAAATTACGTACGTAGTATGAAAGGCGCTTAATTAAGTAGTGACTTCTTCTAATAGAAACCGAAACTCTAAAATACTTGTTTTGATAGCAATCTTTATATCAAAAGAATTACAATATTAAAATTCAGTAAGTTTAAGGTTAACCAGGAAGAGTTACAATCTTGAGAACATTTGCATAATTTTTGAAAAGGGAGGAAAACACCATCAAATGGAAAACAATCTTGATGGAATTCATTAGATTTTAAGCATCAATCCTACTGCAGAAATTTCAAGAAGACGTGCATACAGGAATATCGTATACACGCACTGTATACAAAAAAAAATCAAAGAAATATCACTTTGATGAGGCACAGAATCTTCTACTATATAAAAAGAGCACTAGCACTTTCAATATCCTTTCAAGTGAGCCCCCTTCTGTTTTTCTAAAACTAATGGTTCCAGAGGGTGACTCTGCGAAAAAAATCGTTCTTCGCAAAAAAATAATTTTACATCTTACAAGAAAGAGGCTCGAAACCATGGATGTGCACAGGGGAAGGAGCTAGGGGTCAAGATACCTCTCTCCCGAGAACCTAAATTTTTTGAATTTCGTAGTACTTTTTATTCAAACTATCAGATAATTTCTTTTAATATTGACTCCTCCCCCCATATTTTCATAATTACTGACCCTCCAGAACAAACTTTTGAACTAAGATTTTAAAATAAATTTTGAAGGAGCTTTAGCGTCTCCACCTCACATAAGCTCAGCCAAGACTTGAGAATGATCAGCCAAAATCTCAAGATTTGAGATTTTTGAAATTTTAATTTTAAAATTTCATTTAACGATGTTGGTTTGTTTTCTTTTTATTTATTTTTTTATATAGTACCAAATGTGATTTGTGTCACAAGGAATTGTTGCATGAATTAGCACAGAAAGAATAGTCTCCAGGAGGATCTAAAAGTCTCAACTAAGTGTTGTAAAAAGAGCTAAATCAATTTTAAAATGTAATTTTTTTTATTAAAATCAGTAACGAGGGCATAGAAGAAGAGACTTCGAGGGAGGAGGGATGCTTATCAAAGCTCAAGAAAACCTTATGTAAACCTTTCTTAGAAGTTAACTATATAAAAAAGTTTTACATAGTTTAGGATATAAGATATTTACTTCGAGAAATTTCTATCGCAAGCTCTGAAGGACCGAATTCAAATTCCGCTGTAATAAAAACACTACAAACAAAAAATCATAAAAACAGGAAACTGAAAATCTGGCTTACAATGCAAAACAACAATACCAGAATAAAAAAAAACAACAATCATTCGATAGTCAAAGTAGTTAAATTGCGAAGTGTCAGAGCAAGTTAAAAAGAAAAAAAACTGGTACTGCTAAAAAAGAATTTGACAATATATAAACTAAGACAAAACGAAGTAAACATAAATGGGGGGGGGGATAGCGAACGAATGAAAAATATGGGCAAAAGGGTTATATTCTTGTCCTTTCCAAAACTAATCAAACGCCTCTAAAAGTCGATTCAGTCTACAAACAGTCGAAAATTGTCTGCCCCTTTCAGTTTATTATACTATGAATGTCGATAAAAGCGGAATGATAAGACACACGGGCTTAAATAATCGGTACATGGCTCCTAAGGCCATGGCGATTTTCGTGTTTCAGTTTCTATTGTATTTGTAGTTTTGCTAAGATACTTTTTTTGATCCGAAACTTTCAGTTAATTATTTATGTCTGTAGCTTTTGATTAATAGGTGTATTTTGCTGTTTGTTTACAACATCAATAAACCAACTGATATTGTTGGTGTAACCCTTCTTAGGACAATGAAAGATCAAATTAGCTATATACAAATATTTATTTGGAATAAGATTTAGAGCAAAACTGACCGAAAAATCAGATAACAAACAACTCGAGAAAGACCCTACTCTATCTTGAATTGTTTTCAATAGATTGATAAACTGTGATTCTAATGACAGGAGTGTTTGTTGACAAACGAGTCCAATCAAACCCTTGAAAACCCACCCTTTGTTTATTAAAGTAATAAAATCTTGTACCCCTACGACCCAGAAAATCTGGGGAACGGAAACCCTTGACAGCTGTGTTTACTCGGGACTTTAGAGCGCGCCCTTCGGTTTCCAAGATGAAGCACAGATGCGGACAGACTGCTTGGCGCCGACCATTATAGAAAGGGAATTAGGAGTCTTTTTTAGTTTTCCGCTCTGAGAATAAAAACAAATTCTTATTTCTGACATAAATGCAACCTTATGAGTTTTGCAGTCTCTTCTAGCATTTAGGAAGCTGTTAAAACAAGAAAGAAAAATAAACACAATTGAAATGGAATGATAACCCTAATTGGATAGGTTGAACATCTGTACTAAATAGGCATTAGTTGAAAAGGAAAATATAAACAATGTTCAATAAGTGTGAATGATGTATTTAAATAGGATGTTCATCATTAAAAACGACGGTAAAATGAAAAAGCTCAGCCTAATTTCCAGTGACAGAAAGAGGTAAACACACAAGGTTTCTTTTCAAAAGATTGCAAAATTTTGGGGGGAGGGCAGGATTTCAATAGAAACCCATCAAAAGTAGGTAGCTTGTGTGAATGCAAAAGGAATATCGTAGATATTTCAGGATTGAAAGGGGACAGAAGGCCCTCATTTGTACACTCTTGGCAAGGTTCTAACATCCTAAGACACTACTCCAAAGAAGGGAATAGGGGTGGTGATATTTTTTTCTTGGGCTGACGGCTTTGAAATTAAAAGATAAAATAAAGTTTTCTTCTGATGGCAGTAAATAGTGAAGTTGAAAGTTAAAGGCAACACAAATTATTGCTTTGAAGCTTATACAACGTATGCAGGGCTTCCACTTCTAGGGAGATTACCCTATTTTAGGGGAAAATCACTTCTTTTAGGGACACTTATTTTGAATCTAGGGATTTAGGGAAATCTGGGGTAAAGTAAGGGTTTTTAGGGATCTTCAGGGAGAATTTGAATTTTTCAAACGAAGGCTGACAAATTCTTATAGATTGGAGATTATGGTTAGTCTTCTTGAAAATACTTATGTCGCAACACTGGCTTATATTACAAAGATCAGCGCGAAATTTAAAAAAAAAAGCTAAAGCGTGGAATGACATTCATTAGGAAGGGACGACTTTAATCCCTTGGATTTTCATTCATTAGGTATTTAGTAATTTAGTTTAGGTAGCCTAGTATTTAGTTTATTTTTAAGCAATGCCTTTGATTGGGTGTAAACTGCCCAACATAAAGAGTATTGGTTAGGCAGCAATTGTAGAATAGGAGCATGCGGCCTATGCACTTAGCATTAGGGATTCTTTCAATCTGCTGGTGACCTCTTTTTCCCGTGGTCATCTATCTGCAAATCCACAGGGGACTATCCAAATAAAGCACCAGCTGCCTTAGCCGGGAGCCTGGGCAGCACCAGCTGCCCATGGAGGTGACCTTAGGTCGATGGGTGAAAAGTCAGAAACTATAAGTTTTCAATTCTAAAATTTTCTTTCAGTTTTATACATTCCCTTCTATGATTGTACAGTCCATGACATCTGACCTCTTTAGGAGTAAAAAAAGAAAAAGCAATTCTGCTACTTAAAAATGAATATTTTAATTGATTTTGTAACTACATCAATTTTAAACAGGTCAGAAGGGCTTAAATTTAATTATGAAGTAAGAAAATATGATTTAAACCATGAAAGAACAGTTTTTGACTTGATAATTGGCAGGCGTTGATGTTTCATCCTGACACAAAATGGCACTCTCCATTGCTTAGCTAAAAAAAAAACAAGGCCCCAGCTACAATCTGAGCATAGAAGAAAGTATACAAGACATTTACGGAAGTTGAAAGGCTTATTTCTACCAAGTACGGTCCTGAAAGACACTGACCTAAGGTCATCCTCCTATACAACATGTGCAGACTGTGGCTTCTGTGTCAAAATTTAGGGACAGATGCTGGTGTTGGTGCCAACTGTGGCTTTTTTGCAGAAAATTTGCAATCCATACTGTCTATAAAGGACCCTGCATTCTGTTAAAACTAGCTGTGAGTACCCTCATTTTTAATCTGATGATTCACACAACAATATTTAGTCTAGTCTTTTGTTCATGTCCACTTGCCTGCCACTTGCCATTTGGAACAATGTAAAATCTACTGTTTTGCCTTGGACTGCAGCAATATGAAAGTAGTAAATTAAAGTATTTTGTTAAGTTAGGTTTACAGAGAAACTTCTTTTTTGTTGTTTTTGCTTGGGTTGGTCCCTCCTAGGTTAGAAGACTTCAAAGCAAAGATCTTCTAGTGAAGAAGTGGGTCACAAATTTCTTTTTCCATTTAAAGTGGTGTTCCAAATCTGAAGATACTTTACTTTGATACTTACTTTATTAATAAAGACGATTTAACTCTTTACTATTTAAATCTACTGCACTAATGAAAAAACCTACGTTTTTGCTGGCGTGCAGTAGTAAAGGTTAACCATTTTCTAAACCAACCAACAAACAACATAATAAACAATTAATTATCATTTATCAAGCTAGGCATATTTCGTTTTGATTTTTGCAAAAACGTGCAATACAACCATTGCAAATTTTTGGTCCATCCGTACTCCATACTGCAACTTAAATTATACATGAGGTAATTTAAGATAATTGAGGATATGCACCTTAATGCCCATGAGCATAGTTTAGCAGATCTAATTATTGTGTACCCTTGTACAAGTAATTATAGAAATAGACTAGTTTTGATCGCTAATAAAACACTTTTTCTAGAGATCATTGACATGCAAAGTTCATCTGAAAGCCAGTGTACTGACTCAGAGGAAGATAGTCTTAGAATTGGATCTAGTCCCGAAAGACGACTGGATGACGAAGATGATGATGTTCCTGGTGTTCACTTCCTGGTGACTCCAAAAAAAAGCAGGGTTCAGGGCAGAATTCCCAAAAGAAAATATACGAGCAAAATTTTGTTGACAAGCGGATAGAGAAAAATTGGATAGAGAAAAGAGTGTCAAACAAGTCAAAGAAAAAGACTTCTGTACCATACTGTAAGTTCTGTTTGAAGTATGTGTATTGTGGGAAATCAGAGTTGACGAAGCATGCCCTGACCAAGTAGCATATAAAAGCAAGCAGTGAAATCGAGACGAAGTCTGGCAGCATTGAAAAACTTCTGACTGTAGGCAGTCATTCCAAAGAAATTGAACAGCGGATCTGCATATTTTTGGCAGAATATAATCTGCCATTACGTCTTGCAGACAGCTTGATTCCTCTCCTCAGAAAATTATTTCCCAAAGACCAGGCCCTGGCAGGGGTCACATTGGGTAAACAGAAAGCTACAAATATTTTGCGACAAAATTTTTCGTTGGTGCTACAGAAGCAGTTAGTCGAGTTGCTCAAAACCACTTTTTTTTCTGTGATAATTGACGAAACCACTGATAGTACTATTGATAAACAGCTAGTTATCATGGTTTTATTTTTTAGCGAGAAAGATCTAAAACTTCATGTCGAAGCATTGGATATGGTTAAGTGCAGTGATGGATCGGCTGAGGGCTTGACTAACCGCATCTAGCAAGTCATTGAGGAAAACTCGATTCCCTGGCAAAATATTGTTGGATTTTGTGCAGATACAACTAACGTCATGTTTGGAGTCAACAGATCCGCTTCAACCCTTATGAAAGCCATGGTGCCTCACATCTTGAATGTAAAATGATCATGCCATCTTATTCACTTATGCTCGTCATATGCATGCTTGTCACTTCCCAAGACATTCGAAGACTTGGCGCGAAATATCTATGCCCACTTTTTCAGAAGCGCTTCCAGGCGAGAGAAGTTCACCGAATTTCAGGAGTTCTTCCGATACAAAGCACACCGAATTCTTGCTCCGGGACAGATCCGTTGGTTATCCCTTCAGGCCTGTGTGAAGAGGCTTATTGAGCAACGGGTTGCTCTTATTCAGTTTTTCGTAGAAACAACTTTTGAAGACCCAACTGCAACAAATGACCTTATCTTGTCGACATTACAAAGCAGGTGAAAAAGCCATACCTTGAATTCATGGACTGCTCTCTTGGCCTCTCCAAAGAATTCAATACAGTTTTTCAATCCGAACTCCCACTTCTTCACTCTCTGAAGCTCAGTGTAAGCAAACTTGTGAATGATGTTGCGTCTAACTTCATGCAACTGGACTATATTCGCAGTGTTGGTTCGTTTACTGAACTGGATCCTTACCTTTCAAGTGAGTACCTGGCTTTAAACCAGACATATGTTGGAATAGCTGCAATCGATTCCATGCAAGAACTCGAGGATGCTCAAGAGCCAAGTGATAACATTGATCTCTTTTACCAGTCGTGTCGAAACTACTATATAGTCCTGATCAAGCAGATCAAAGACCGGTTCAAGTTTGAAGACGAAATTTATGACATTTTGGCTTTAGTTGAACCAAGGAATGCAAGAAATTTGAACCAAAGATCTCTAAGGCCACTATTTGTGAGATTTCCTGTTCTAACAGAAAAGTGTTCCCTCCAGAAAACGGACGTAGAATGGAGGTCACAGGCAATGACTGATGTCACTGAGCTTCATTTGGGAGATTCCCAAGTTGAAGACCTGTCAGTTGAACAATACTGGAAGAAAATACTTGGTCTGAAGACTCGCAGTGGCGAAATCAAGTACCCAGAACGGCGGAAGTGCATTTCACTGATATTCTCGTTACCTTTTAGCAATGTTCCAGCTGAACGTTTGTTCAGCCTCCTGAAATTGATCAAAACAGACATGAGAAATAGTCTCGAAAATGTCACCCTAGATTCACTGATCCGAGTCAATTACTGGTTGAAAAACAAAGATAAAACTTTATCAACTGTCAGTATACCGAAAGCTGTCGCTGGCTTCAAGACGGAAGGCAAACGCTACGTGCCATGAAGTGCTGGACATGACACTTGTTTGAACTTTTTTATGTATTCTCGTTAGTGTAAAGATGTTATCATTATCTGAAGTAAAAAGATCTCAGTTCTAACTTTTGTATGTATTCTCGTTAGTGTAAAGATATTATCATTATCTGAAGTAAAAAGATCCCATGTAAATTCTGTAGAAATCTAGGCCAAAATATCCTTTTTTCTAGGGAGAGAAATAGGGAGAAAACAGACCTAAACACGAGGACTTCTAGGGAAAATTGGTATGAAAATAGGGAAAATTGAAATCGAAAAGTGGAAGCACTGAACGTATGTGTGCAAGACTAGCTCCAATAAACTGACTCATAATATTTTGCTTGTATAGTTCTGAAAACTTAGCGCTTTACTGAAAACACAAAACCACCCAAGAATAGGTTGTTTAATTAGGAGTGAAAAATTTCTTGACTAGCTTGAAAAAAAAACATGAAATAACAATTTAAAAGGTTGTCAATAGTCTTTCAATACCCATGGTGGAAACAACTTTTAGCATACAATTTTAATACTAAAGCATAATATTCGTACAATTTTCATACAAAGCATATACTTTTCATTTTAACATTTCAGTAAGGACTAGTTTTTACAGAATCCTAGTATTGCAGTGAAATAAGTCAGTTTATTTAAGCATGTTTTATAGATATGTTGCATCTATTGCAAAGAAATAATTTTAATTGTTTTAAGTAGATAACTTCGAAGACCACACTGCCTTTCCATGACGAAAGTAAAACAGTTCAAAATAGGGATGAAACTGTTATATGCCAAATAGGTTATACCAAATAGCATATATGCCACAGTATATGCCAAAATGGCATATACTGTGTTCATGATGATGAACACTGTATATGTGTTCGAAATATCCAGTTAAATAATTGTATATCTATTCACCGTCAACAAAGGTTTCATCCCTATTTTGAACTGTTTTACTATTGTTTTAAGTTTCAACTTCACTCTTTACTTCAATAAAAAAAACTTTTTTTTGATTAGGTTTGATCATTTCTGGAATTCTGATATATACGTGATTAACCTTACAAAAAGATTTTTTCCAACTTAGGGCAAAATGAGTTTTTATTAAACAGGGTATTGAGTATAGTTTTACTCACTATCTCTCTTGAACTTTTCCACGAAGTAAGTGTAACTTTCACGATTAGACCACCTGCTTAAGACAGGTTAAGGTAGCTGTCTAAGGTATGCACAATCTCCGTGTAACTCCAGACCTTGCGGTAGTTAAGGTGAACTCTAGGTCCTATATTACCAAGTACAGACAAATCCCACTGGGTCATGATTAACATATTAACATATTATAACATAACATATTAACATAACATAACAATATATATTAACATAACATATTATGATTAAAACATATTTGCAAGCTTATTTACTGTTTTATTTTTTATACAGCTAAGGATTGACTACGAAGCTCTTTAAAGGAGGCCCTAGACGGCTAATTATCTTGATCATAAGTTTCCGTTAACCAATTGACGTGTGCTTGAATCAACCCTTCAATTTCGACCAAAGCTAATCTAACACACAGCTTTTGATCAAAATAAATGAGTCATTCAGACTTTCTATCAATCATCGACTCAAGCGTCAAACAGGTTCATAGACGGTCAATCATGCTTGAGCCAATCGATTGACGGAATCTTTTTATCAAAATGATAGACTGTCTAGGGCCTGCTTAAGTGGCTGGGCTCAGCTAAAGTCCAAAAACATCAAATAAATTTAACTTCATTCGTTTTTACTAGTGCTGGAATTGTGCAGAATCTGATTATGGATGAATCTGGCGCTACTCCAAATTTAGTGTTAGCTAAATGTCATTATGAACGGACCTTTTTGGTTTTTTAACTTATAGCGAATGATTTATAGTTAGCAGTAAGGTATTTTATTTGCCAAAGGATTTAAAGTTGAAAAACCAAAATTTATCACAATCACTTCGTAAATTGACCCCTCAGCTGCACCGCCTATACTTGAAGGAAATTTTGAGTAGCCCCTTGGATCCAAGTTCATATCCTGACATTAAACATGTCTTTGTATTTTGGTGCCATGCAGTCTACCGCGTCTGTGGAAGAGAACCGCCAAAGAGTTTTCTCCTCACTGTGCCACTCATCCATAAATTAATAGACTTCAGGTGGGAGTTGGAATTTGGCTAATTAAAACCATAAATAACCCATTGTTATTGGTGATTGATATTCATATGTTTGAGACAAATGTGCTTCTGGGTTTTGGCAGCAACGAAAGGTGCTATGTGACAATCTTTTTGTCAAATTGAGATAAATCTGTCACAATGGGTAATCAGACAACTTTTTCAAAGGTAGAGGGATAATATTGGAAAACATTTTTTGTGGATAGAGTTTTAGTGGGTAGAGTTAAGCCTTTTCGATTTCCTATGGGTGAAAGGGACTAACAAAATCTATTATGTCTTTTGGTAGTTTATCTATTAATTTGATTCCTTCTATTATATATTATCATTTAATGGATAAATGTGTACAATCTAATTAAAACTGGTTGACCTGATATATCAAACAGTTCGTGGTAACGAACTGTAGTAAGGAGCAACCTGGCTCAATAGTAAACGGAAGTCTAAAAATCGGAATTTTGATGCTAAAAGATACATCAAAAGAATCAGATTTTCATGCTGATTTTGATTATATAAGTTTTATTTAATTTAATCTTTGTCATCAAAAGTTACGAGCCTGAGAAAATGTACCATATTTTGGAAAATAGGGGGAAACACCCCCTAACAGTCATAGAATCTTAACAAAAATCACACCATCGCATTCAGCGTATAAGAGAACCATATAGCAAAAATTTCAAGCTCCTATTTACAAAAATGTGGAATTTCGTATTTTTTGCCAGAAGACAGATCACGGGTGCGTGTTTATTTGTTCTGTTTTTTTTCTTTTTCCCAGGAGTCATCGTATCGACCAAGTGGTCCTAGAATGTCGCAAGAGGGCTCATTATAATGGAAATAAATAGTTCTAGTGCCCTTTTTAAATGACCAAAAAATTGGAGGGCAACTAGGCCCCCTCCCACGCTCATTCTTTTCCAAAAGTTAACGGATGAAAATTTTGAGATAGCCATTTTGTTCCGCATAGTCGAAAACCATAATAACTATGTCTTTGGGGATGACTTACTCCTCCACAGTCCCTGGGGGAGGGGCTGCAAGTTACAAACTTTGACCAGTGTTTACATACAGTAATGGTTATTGGGAAATGTACAGACGTTTTCGGGGGGATTCTTTTGGTTTAGGGGGTTGGGTTGAGGGGAGGGGGCTATGTGGGAGTATCTTTCCTTGGAGGAATATGTCATGGATTAAGAGAAACTCAATGAAAAGGGCGCAGGATTTTCTAGCATTACTATAAAACAAACAATGAAAAAATAAACATAAAAAAGTTTTTTCAATTGAAAGTAAGGAGTAGCATTAAAACTTAAAACGAACAGAGATTATTAAGCATATGAGGGGTTCTAAGAATACTTTAGCATAAAGAGCGAGGTATTTAGGAGGAGATACATACATCGCTCTTTATGCTTAAGTATTTATAGTAATTTCAACTACTTATTCTACGGCCTTTCTGATTCAGGGGTCATTCTTAAAGAACTGGGACAAAAATTAAGTTTTAGTAAATATAGAGCGAGATATTAACGAGGGGAGGAATCCCCTCATATACATAATAAAAATATAAGAATATAAAAGTTTTTTACGTAAGTTGATTCTTAAGTTACGTATATTTTTTACTAATAAATACGTTCGTTAAAAATTAAAAGTTCTAGTTGCCTTTTTAAGTAACCAAAAATTGAAGGGCAGCTACGCCTCTTTCCCCACCCCTTATTTCTCAAAATCGTCTGATCACAATTAAGAGAAAGCCATTTAGCCAAAAAGAGAATTAGTATGCAAATTTCATTTTAATAATTTATGTGCGGAGAGCCAAAATCAAACATGCATTAATTCAAAAACGTTCAGAAATTAAATAAAAAAACTAGTTTTGTAACTGAAAGTAAGGAGCGACATTAAAACTTAAAACAAACAGAAATTACTCCGTATGTGAAATGGGTTGTCCCCTCCGCAATCCCTCGCTCTTTACGCTAAATTTTGACTCTTTGCCACAATTCTGATTTTTAAAACAATTAAAAACTTTACCGTAGAGAGCGAGGGATTGCGGAGGGGAAAACCCATTTCACATACGGAATAATTTCTGTTCGTTTTAAGTTTTAATGTCGCTCCTTACTTTCAGTTAAAAAAAAACTAGTTTTTTTTATTTAATCCTATATAGTATCACTGTCAGATGCTTTGTTTTTATTTTTGAAAATAGACAAGTCAAAACACTTTTTGATTTAAACGAAAGTAATAACCGACATTAAAACGTATAATGAGCACATATTATTTTTTATATGGTGTCGGCCACTTTCCTCTTACACCCTATAGTTTGTGGACGAAAAGGGCTGTCAACCTGGCACTGAAGCCCCCTACCTTACCGTTATAGTTTCACTTTTGGATAGTAGCGCCTTGACAATGATATTGACTATTTAAGTGTATTTTATTTAAATAATAAATAATTATTATTACCGATATGAAGGGAACAAATGCTCCCTTAAGGCATTGCCTCAGCACCTTTCAGTGCCTCTATCAACCTACATTACCCATAGCTCTTCATCGTCGTCCTCTTAGTAATAAAAGTTGTCTACCAAATGAATGTAGGCTAGGAAGTAAACGCCTTGCTTCATACTGATCTCAAAGACATCGCATAGAAAGTTTGTAAACATGGGCCCAAACTGAGCGTTTTAGGCATCAGGCAACTCTCCTCTCCCAAAAAATTTATTGAGCTTTTGCCTAACATCTGGTTCATAATAGTGAAAACACTATTTAATTGTTTGTATTACTCATACTTTAAAACGGTTTTAACAGCCTTTTAATTTGGTAAGACTGTATTTGCATCTTCACAAATAACTGTGCCACCGTGTCACAGCAAGGCATAGTAATATAACCAGCCATTCAATAGTTCTAGAAAGATTTATAGTTTCAAAAATCTCACTTGATAGCTGTTTGCCATATTTAGCCTTTTCAGATATTCTTCGACTTCTGGTGCAATATGATTTCCTGAAAAAAGCTCATCCGTGACTATCTTTCTGAAAAAAAACAAACGATACTATCTTTCTGAAGAAATACGGACTTCCAGAAAGTCCGTATTTTTGTAGATAGAAGGCTGAAACCTCGGTTGTAAAAATTTTGGAATGGTGGATTTGTTTATAGAATTTTCGAGCGGATTGGTTTCCCTCCTCGGGATGCCTTCCCTCTACATTTTCATAGGGGAATATTTGACTTCATAAAAACTCAGCTTAAAATGCAGTTTCTTCCTTGAGTGTGCCATAATATGGCAACGTGGCTTTTGGAACTAAGAGGCTTTATAAATATTTTTTGGTGGTTTTAGGCCAATTGGTTATCTCAGAAAAATCGCTTGATTGCATTTTGGCCATATCCTAGCTGAAATTGTTGTTTTGTGGCAAAAATTGGCAATTCACTGGATGATGATATCTTTTTTTGCTTAAAAAGAGCAAAAATTAAGTTTTTCTTTTTTAATTGAAAGAAAATTACAAATCTTTACGTCGAAGAACTCTAAGTAAATTATGAGTTCTAGAAGTAATTAGAATACTCTAGAAAGGTTCCATTCTAGATCTCATTTGGAACACCGATTCTCATACACGTTCGTAAGCTCTTCTGAGCATTTTTCCCTACTAGATGCTGTGTAGATTTAGGGATATGATCACGATTACCCTCTGAACGATTCAAATGTAGGTAGCTAAAAATCTATTCCACAAAATTAGCTGCCATGCTATGATTATATCATCCAGGGCCCTTAGATTTTCTTCATCCTTTGTATCTGTCCAAGCATCAGCTGTGTAGCTCTAAGAATATTCTAATTCAGCGTAGTCCAGCAGTAAGACCGCGTAGTCAGGCCGCACAATACACTCAGGCGCACCTATCAGACAGACCAGCGAAACATAAATGCGACCGACGTGGGAAGGTGTTCTTGCTGTGGTGCACATGAGGGATAACTCGCGGCTGCTTGTAGATGCCCTGGGCACCTCTGGAGTTACAGGAGGATCTAAGGTAAGGTCCAGGAGTAAAGAGAAAGAGAGAGGAGGAGGGGAGAGGCAAGGAGGAAGAGAGCAAGAAAAATAAAGTGAGAATCTCTACTATATAAAAATGTATTCTGACTGTCAAACCACTTGAATACCTCTTGTTTGGCAACTTCAAAAGACTTATTTTTAAAAATTGGGTTCCCACGTGATTTCACTATTTATGTATTTGATTTTTATAAGTTCTCCTTAATTATTATTAACTGCTTGTATCTTTTGGAGCCGGTTTGATAGTCAGAATAAATTCTTATAAATAGTAGATATTCTCAATTTATTTTTCCTGCTCTCTTTTTCCTTGCCTCTCCCCTCCCCCTCTCTCTATCTCTTTCCATTTTTCTTCATGAGTTGGTGTTTCAAAAGTCGTGTATCGTATATGAAGGTCGTGCATTTGTTAAATATGTATATTAGTTATGAATAAATCTTTTCTCATCTATCTTATCTAGCCCATTGGTTAACGTGCTGTACTTGTAATCCTACATCTTTCAGGGAGGGGGGGGGGTTAAGCCTTGGTGTTGTCGATCATTTGTTTTGGGTCTGGTACCAGTGGTACGACTCTGTAAGCCCAGGCTCCAAAATGCAGAGATAAGATAAACAGCAGTGGGAAAACAGGGAATGGCCGGCCCTCAGCCTACATTTCTCTTTCCGGCTCAAGGACCATGAAACAGAGATCGGCTCCATCACTATGGCCTTTCAAGGTCTAGTACTGCGTCATTTAAGTTTTTTACATGTTTATTCATTTGATTCATTTTTGTTTAAGGCCAAAAATTGATTTCAATTGGTTAATAGGAAAGTAGGCTATCAGGATCACTGATTTCATTCAATTTTAGGCATTCGGGAACTTTTTGTTGAGGAAACTGGCGTCTCAAATGACAGAAAAATGTGTTTTCTTTCCATATTTTTAATCTTTCGGATACTTGTCTAGCTATTAATCTGGACGTCAGCGTCGTAAGAATAAGTATTACAGCGATGATCCTCTTCCATCATTTCGTGTATTTGTTCTGTTTTCGAACAGTTCGTGGTGACGAATTGTAAGGAAGGAGCGACGAGGCTCAATAGTAACTGATATCCTAAAAAATGGAATTTGAGATCAATAGATATATTAGAAGAATCGGCTTATCATGCTGATTCTAAATATTCAGAAAATAAAATTTGCCTGATTTTTGAGAAAGGAGGAAAAGCCCCTAGAATTCAAGGAATCTTCATAAAAATCTCTCCGTCAGATTCAGCGCGTCAGAGAACCTTCCTGTAGAGGCTTCAAGCTCCCATCTAAAAAAATTGGAAGTTTGCATTCTTAACCGAAAGAAAGACCACGGATGCGTCTTTTTTCCCCAGGGGTGATCAAATCGAACCAATAATCCTAGAATAGCTGGAGAGGGCTGATTAGAATGGAAATTAAAAGCTCTAGTGTATTTTTTAAGTGAACAAAAATATTAGACAACATCTAGCCCCCCTCCTACGCTCCTGTTTTTCCCAAAGTCTCTTAATCAAAATTTTTATATAGCCATACTGTTCAGTATAGTTGAAAGGTTCAATATATGTGTCTTTGGAGATAACATAGCCCCACACAGCCCCTGGGGAAAGGTCTTAAAGTTTGGCCATTGTTTACCTAGGCTATAGAATATTCTATTGGGAAGTATGCACACATTTTGCAGTTGGAGGGTGGCAGGGTGTATTTTATGCATGGAGGATTTTCCAAGGGGAGAATTTTCCTTGGGGAGGGAAGTTTTCGGTGGCTACATGTTCAGGGAAATTTTGTGCCTGGGGAATTTGCCAGGATTCATATACAAATTTCTTTTTATTTGTCTTACTTCTTCTTTGCTGACTCAGTTTTACATGTGGAGATGTTAATGGCAATTGTCGAGGATAAATTTTCACTTGTGTTGAATGGTCTAGAGGACCTTTCCGTGGAGTGGGAGCCAGATTTCCCGGGTTTGTTTAAAAAAGAACCCATAAATTGAATACAAAAAGTTAGGAATAGGATAACTGAAAGTAAAAAGTAACAGTAAAACTTAAACGAACAGAAATTATTACGTATATGTGTTCAATTGTCCCCTCCTCAACACTTCTTTGCTCTTTACGCTAAAATTTGACTCTTTTTCCCGATTCTTTAAGAACGACTCCTGAAACACAAGGGTCGTTTAATTAAAACAATAAGAAGCATTTTTAAAAGTGCTACAAAACTTTAGTATGAAGAGCGATATATTAAGAACGTAATGATTTCTGTCCGTTTTAAATTTTAATGTTGCTCCTTACTTTCAGCTGAAAAAATTAGTTTGTTTTTATTTAATTTTAGATAATAAATGATACAATAGTTTAACATATAATTCATTTTTCGCTAAACTGAGCAAATGTTTTTGGACGGCTTGGTGATAATGTGAATATTGGGTCAGCTGGTCTGTATTCATCAATTGTCTAGTGGCACCACCAATTGATTGGTTTTTCATTCAATAAAAGCAAACAGAGCTTGTTCATCTCTTCAGTGTTCAACAGAGCATTTATAAGAGAACTTGAAAAACCAGGGATATTGGGGTCTAAATAATCAAAAGGACCCCCTAACAGTCACAAAAGGGAATTTGATAAGAGGTGTGCAAATTGTTTGCTGAGGCTAACATTTACATAAACCGCTCTTAAAATACGCATGGTCTCGTTCGCTTTGTATTCAGATATACAATTTTTATTGTAGATAAAAATAATTATTTTGCGTCTACCATAATTATATAGATATGATAAGGTGCATTTAAACCCTAAAATACGGCCATGTTCACAAAAGAACACAAATAGTATAAAGGTACATCACAGAATTCTTAGTATTACGAAAACACTTAAATGGAACATTATATTTACTTAATAAACTAGAATTTTCTTTTAATAAACACAGTTTCCAGAAACCTCTCTAAGTGCTTGTAGGCTATGATATATCGACTACAGTGTGCGTGTAACTGAACCACCGTGTAACTGGAACTCAAACAGCAGAACCCCTGTAACTGAACCACTATTCAACTGAACCCCTGTGCAACTCCATCCCATTTAACTGAATCTTCTTGTAGCTGAACCCCGGTGTAACTGAGCCACCGTGACACTAAACCCCCTTGCAACTGAATCACTGTGCAACTGAACCACCGTGCAAATGAACCCTCGTTCAACTTGACCCCATTTAACTGAGCCATCTTGTAACTGAACCCCCGTGTAACTTACCTCTGTGCAGCTGGACCACTGTGAAACTGAACTCTGTTTAACTGAACCCTCTTGCAACTCAACTCCATTTGACAAAATCCACGTGTAACTGAACCCCCGTGCAACTGAACCACTGTGTAACTGAGTCACCGTGCAATTTAACTACTGTACAACTGAGCCACCGTGCAACTGAACTACCGCACGACATAACCACTGTGCAACTGAACGACCGTATAGCTGAACCCCCGTACAACTCAACCACCCTACTCAATTTTTCGGTATTCTTCAAATATGAGGCAATATCATTGGGTAAATACAATTTAGAATCTTTACATACTCAACCATGTTGGAATTTTTTTTAAAGTCATGATAAAAATTACTATCAAGATGATTTATTAAAAAGCTCTATTTTCTTGTCACAAAAACAAAGAAAATCAGCCATCACGAACCTTTAAACCCGCATTTATATCTCCTTTTGTATGTCTGTATATGGGGGGTTCTCTTCACCCTACCACTGTCTTCAATCCTAGGCATTTAAACCCATCCCCCCAAAAACTCCCCCCCCCCCCCAAAGAAATACCTCCCCCAGAAAATACCCCGTCGCTGAAAACATGGTTTTCCAAATTGTGAGAATTTTATTTGAGTTGTGTTATTTTTTAGTTTAGTTGAAAAGTGCTAAGGAAAGTGGAAAATAGGAATTTACACACCATAAGCATAGTACACAAGTCGTACCCCCACCCCTGTGCAAAAATATTCTACTCATAGAAAATGCCCCAGGAATCCCCCCACCCTGTAGAAAACTCCCAGGCGAAAAATGTCCGCTAACTTCTGCAATGGGGTTCTCTGATTGTTTTGTAGTTAGGGAGAGAGAGATACCTCAAAGGGTGCATTTTAATGCTAAAGTTTCTCAGCTCTCATCGACCCTTCAGTTAAATACAAAATTTACTCTAAGGGAGAGACGAGAGGAGTTTGGAGGTGGAAATTGTTTTATAATACCCAGGCAGTTCTAGTCTTTTTATATAAGTCGAAAGTGATTGGAGACCAACCAACCACAAGGGGTGACATTTTCCAAAAAAGGGGGGGGGTATTTTCCACGAGGTGGTATTTCCCATAGTTATTTTTTTAGGGGGTATTTTTTCTGGAGTGTGGCGGGGGGTAAACGCTGGCTCCCACTATCTACATACTGTAATGTTTTTTTTCACTTTGTTTATTTAGTTATTTTCATTCTGTGATATTTTATTTGCTCGTAGCTGGTTATCGTCCGGTTAGAAAAATGTTAACGACATGCTTTGGTGGAGAGACGAGACAAAAGCTCTCTGTGTTTGGAAACTTTTGGTTTGAATTTTTTCTTTGATGAATCAGACCTTTCCTGTACGTTGAGTCATAAAAAGAAATCTTAGTTTAAAATATCTGAACTTTGATAATTTAGATAACAAAAAGGTCTCATGATTTCAGACTGATTTTAGGACCAGTGTTTGGATTTATAGTTGTTGTGGCAAAAGATTCCACATATACTTTAAAATTTTCTTACAGATGAAAAAAAAATGAGTTTTTCAACAAAAGTCTAAGAGTTTATTATCAATCGAAGGAAATCGACTTTTGTTCCATTTCGGTGTGTCAAAAACCGATGCAGCCGAAACTAATTTAAAACTCAATGAGTAACTTACAGCCCTTGCGCCACGGGCAATCAAGAAAATAGCCAAACGCCCCTGGCGCAAGGGCTGTAAGTAGTAAATACATTACGTGCGCTTTCAACTTCATACGATAAGCCTGTTCCAAAAATAAATTGCTTATGCGCCTGTGTAAGCAATCTGTATGAACATAGCATATTTTGATTTATTTCAACTTGTTCCTTAACATTTCCTCAGACGTTATTGGTTTTAGATAGTTCAACAGTCCTCTCAACATTCCCTGAAAAGTTTACCTCGGCTTGCCCTTCGTCTTTTTTTAAAGTTAAGGTCAAACATGTTCATCTTTCTCAGTAACATATATGTAAAAATAAACGTATTGCCTAACTTACGGCTATTTTCCTGATTGCCCCTGACGCAAGGGCTGTAAGTTATTCAAGCTACCTATTGTTAACATATAAGGTTTTATTTATCAAGAAAAAAGAGTATGTTTGATCCTGCTAATAAAAAAAACCCTGGAGTATTAAGGTCAAACATTAAAGAATGTCAAGAAGAATGCCAAACACAATCCAATTTTTTTTTCCTTTATTGGTTGTGAAAAGGAAATATCAGCAATATCTTGAATGATTGATGGTATCAGGCGTCACATCGTTAGGAAAATGTTTAGGATCATCTTCAACTAAATCAAAATGTACAATATGCAGGCAGTTTTACAAGAAGACTTATCTACGATTTGTCGGGAACAGCTACGGCTATAAACCTGAGGGTAAGAAGTTTAAATTTACAGGCCATGTTGAGGAAATGTTGAAAAAAAGGCTGGAGTACAACAAGCCCCCCTCCCATATCCTTTTTAGCTGCAATCTCCTCAAAGACATCTGATCAAAATTCGTTATCTAGATTCACGAAGTTCAAATATTTTCAACATAGATGTTTACTACCCAACGTTCAGAAAGGTCTGATTCATCTGAAAAAAAAAGAGAAAATAAATCCGCTTTAATGGCTTGCGACATCTGATTTTCTTCTTTTTTCGCAAAATTAAAACAGAGATATTTTTTTATGAATTACCTTGGCATGCCTTTATATCATGACTAAAAAACAAACAATTCCAACAAAATTAAACATGTAATGATTTTAACTTGTTTTTACCCAATAATATTGCCTCATATTTTTAGAATACTGAAAACTGACTAAAGTGGTTCAGCTGCACGAGGGTTCACTTACACGAGTGTTCAGTTGCACGGGGGTTAAGGACGGTGGTTCAGTCGCACGATGGTTCAGTTTAACGGTGGTTCCATTACAGTGGTTCAGTTGCTTGGGGTTCAGTAATACGGGAGTTCACTTACAATGGAACCTAGCAAATTATCCTTCTCATCTTTGCGAAGCGGGTAAGTATGCCTGTCTTCTGTGCAATAATAGACGATTACCCTTAACAGGCACAAGTTCTCTTTGCATTTGAATCAAGATATAAAAGAAAATCATGAATAATTTCTTGTGACAGCTTTATCTTCCTATTAATGTACATTGAAAACCACCAAATGTAAAATGGGAAGTATTCCGGCAAACATCGGTTCCACCATCTAACCTAATGCAGTCATTTAGGCTGTCCTCTACCAATGTGCAGTGGCGTCGTTTGGGGGGGGGCAAGGGGGTTAATTGCCAACAAGTAGTTTAGATAAAAAATAGCCCACGCACTTAACTCTCTGGATATGGACCTATCTCCCCCCTAATAAAAATACTGGGGCTACGCTTTTGTCGATATCTAGTATCTACACTTTTCAATTTTCGAAAACTTCAGAGAATAATGATATTTATTTTTTTTAACGAGAGAATACATAAAGATACACAATTTCATCAATAAGTCTCGCTGTTAAGACTGGTTAACTTTGGACTTGTCTAGAAAATAATCATGTTTTCTTACCGTCTATTCCTCTCTATTTCCTTTTGGCTAAAGATAACATGCAATTTTAGTCACTTTTTTTTCGTCACTGCTACTGGTGATTCGGGATAACAAAAAGAGATCATTTGAATAGAAGTTGCAATATCTCGTTCTTTTTTATACGACAAAATATTGAACAAGGTTCAATACTAGTGCCTGACTTGATTTTCTACCGTCCTTCCACTTTTGCATTCGCAATGGCTTTGGTGTTCCAGTCGGGCTATCAGTCGCTTTTGGGTTCTCTTGTCGTAGAACATTTTTCATTTATGCTGCTCAAATGAACCTCTTCATTCATCCCTCCACAAGTTTCACTCACTACTTCTTCCAGTTCGTGGGGTCCATTGGTCGTCCTTGCCAGTTCAAGAACATTTTCAATCTGTTCCCTCAAGTCTTTCAACAGTTTTTGACCTTCTGGAATCTGTTTTGCCAAAACCGCAAGCCATTTCTTTTTCTGTCTTTTTGTTTTTGCTTTCCTCTTTTCGATGTTGGGATTGTCTTCTTCCATCCCTTCTTCGTCCAGTATCTGTGGTAAGTCACATGTCTTTTTGGATGGTTTGCTGGATCTACTCAAACAATTTTTTTCTGCTTTTACCTCATCCTTCTTGTGCTCCAATTTTGGATTCTTCGATACCAAATTTTTATTTTGGTTTGGTTTACTTAATTCAATTTTGTTCTCACAAACAGGAAGAATGCTACCACCACTTATACTCCATGCAGAAAGAAAAGGGGATTTATGAATATCAAAATACTGCAAGCAACACCAGGATGAATCAGCAACATTCCGATTTCCTCTTCTACCATTTCTTCGTTGGGTATTAAAGTTCCCCCTTCCAAGGTATTGATCACTACGTCCTGCCCCAGCACCACGTCCTTCCCAGTATCCTAGTCCTGCGCCAGAATTCAATAGATAATTGTTACCAGTATCGAATTTTTGTGAGTGATTCATATTGTTTTCATACTTTGCTTCTTCTAAAATGTAATGTATACCAACGATTATTTTTAAATTCCACCGAAAATTCCTGACAAGCTGAAACTTTTGTAATTAACGTCGAAACAAGTTCGAACTCTCTAAACTAAAACAAAAGAACCAAATATCGTTTTTGCACTTTTGCTGTTTGTCCTATTTATTGCAAAAAAAAAAATTAACAGACAAAACAAACAAGTTCACACCAGAAGCAGCTATTACGTCATTATTGTTCTCTACTACAAGTAGGTGTAAATCAATTCAAAATGTATTTTGCTTAATGAGCAAAACGGGAAAACGGGAAAAAACGAGAAAATGAGTGAAAAATTCTTAAAACAAAAAACCAAAAACTGAAAAAGTTGTCTCTAGCGGCTTATCTATATATATAAAAAGAATTTGTATGTATTTTTGTATGTTTGACGACTGACGTCATTATAAAGACTGAGCATTATGACGTCATGTATGTATTTTGTATGTTTGTATATGAAGTCATTTTAAGTCGTTTAAGATCATCTGGGGTAATTTATAACATTACTAGCTGTTGGGGTGGTGCTTCGCGCCACCCAAACACCTAGTTGGTGGGGGCGCTTCGCCCCCCTCCCCTAAGCCCCCCCCCCGTGCGTGTAACTCGTTACGCGCCATTGTAGTTGTGTACATATGTTTTTAACTACGTAAAACTTGCGAATATACAACATTCTTCGATGTCCCATTGTCTGTGCATATAAACAGATTGTCAGGTTTACCGACTCTTGAACATGCAACATAAAATTGTCCATGGGAAAAACAATCCGTATTCAGATCTATACCTGATTATTCTAATGATTGCCATTGAGCTTTGTTGATGGTGATTGCTAATCGAACATTCCCTGTGTCCCCCTCGTCATTTATATTCCCAGTATCCCGGTCGTCATTTGTGTCCCAGTGTCCCAGTCTGTAATTTCTCTTTGAGCGTCCCGGTCGTCATTTATATTCCCTGTGTCCCGGTATCCCGGTCGTCATTTGTGTCTCGGTCTGTAATTTATCTTTGAGTGTCCCGGTCTTCATTTATATCTCTCGGTCGTTATTTGTGTCCCAGTGTCCCAGTCTGTAATTTCTCTTTGAGTGTCCCGGTCGTCATTTATGTTCCCTGTGTCCCGGTTTTTAGTTTTCTTTTTCTCCTTTATTTTTCAGTTTTTTTCATTTTTTTAGTTTTTTTGTAGTTTTTACCTTTTTTTTAGTTTTTTTTTAGTTTTTTTTTCTTTTTTAGTTTTTAGTTTTTTGCCTTTTTTTACATATAACACAAACAACTTATCTATATATATATATATAAACTAGCTGTTGGGGTGGCACTTCGCGCCACCCCAACACCTAGTTGGTGGGGTGCTTCGCGCCCCCCAAGCCCCCCCGCGCGCGTAAGTCGTTACGCGCCATATTAGTTACGCGCCATTGTAGTTGTGTCCCTGTGTCCCACCTGTGAATAGAGATAGATATAAATATATGTTTTTAACTACGTAAAACATGCGAATATCCAACATTCTTCGCTGTCCCATTGTCTGTGCATATAAATAGATTGTCAGGTTTACTGACTCTTGAACATGCAACATATAATTGTCCATGGGAAAAACAATCCGTATTCAGATCTATACCTCATTATTCTAATGATGTGTCCCTGTGTCCCGGTCGTCATTTATATTCCCTGTGTCCCGGTCGTCATTTGTGTCCCGGTGTCCTTGTTTGTAATTTCTCTTTGAGTGTCTCGGTCGTCATTTATATTCCCTGTGTCCCGGTGTCCCGGTCGTCATTTGTGTCCCGGTGTCCCGGTCTGTAATTTCTATTCGAACTATCCCTGTGTCCCGGTCGTCATTTATATATCCCGCCTGTGCCCCCGGCGTCCCCGTTGTAGTTGTGTCCCTGTGTCCCGGTCGTCATTTATATGCCCTGTGTCCCGGTCGTGATTTGTGTCCGGGTGTCCCAGTCTGTAATTTCTCTTTGAGGTTCCCGGTCGTCACTTGTATTCCCTCTGTCTCGGTCGTCATTTGTGTCCCGGTCTGTAATTTCTCTTTGAGTGTTTTTTCTTTTTAGTTTTTTTTTAGTTTTTTACCTTTTTTCTTTTTTCAGTTTTCTTTTTCTTCTTTATTTTTCAGCGTCACTATGAAGTACATATCGACGAACCTTTGTTTTTTTAACTTAAATCTGGTAGGCATTGATGACCTTATCCAAGTCAAAATCCCAAACCCAATCATCATCGCTATCATTTTCAGTTTTGATATGTTTTGACTCTCGCTGTCCAGGTGGATTTTCATCTAACTGCGCGGCTTTGCGTTCTTTAGCCGCAAGCCTGTTTTCTTAGTGTTCTTGTGATTCCCCGGCACGCTTTCTTTTCATACTTTCTCTATCAGCTGCAAGCCTGTTTTCTTGCTGTTCTTGTGATTCCTCGGAACGCTTTCTTTTCTTACTTTCTCTATCAGCAGCAAGTTTTTTGACATAAACTCTTTGAGCAGCTTCCTCGGCTCTTGCCATTGTAGGTTCTTCAGTCATTTTACAATTAAACATTTTTCCGTGAAAAAATGTCTTAAATACCGTTAATGACGTCACCGTCATAGCAAAAATGACGACAACTAACTTCATGACGTCAGTCGACACAGAAACATGACGTCACCTGACAGACAGACACACAGACAGACAACTTATTTTTATATATATAGATATAGATAAGTTGTTTGTCTGTGGGTCTGTCGAGTGACGTCATGTCATCATGTCGTCATGAAGTTAGTTGTCGTCATGTTTGTTATGACGATGACGTCATTAACAATATTTAAGAAAATTGTTCAAAGACAAATTTTTTATTGTAATAAGATCGTGGACGGAAAAGTGTTTAATTATAAAATTACTGAAGAACCTACAATGGCAACAGCCGAGGAAGCTGCTCAAAGAGTCTATGCCAAAAAACTTGCGGCTGATAGGGAAAGTAAGAAAAGAAAGCGTGCCGAGGAATCACAAGAACAGCAAGAAAACAGGCTTGCGGCTAAAGAACGCAAAACCGCGCAGTTAGATGAAAATCCACCTGGACAGCGAGAGTCAAGACATATCAAAACTGAAAATGATAGCGATGATGATTGGGTTTGGCATTTTGACTTGGATAAGGTCATCAATGCCTACCAGATTTTAGTTAAAAAAAACAAAGGTTCGGCGATATGTATTTCATAGTGACGCTGAAAAATAAAGAAGAAAAAGAAAACTGAAAAAAGAAAAAAGGTAAAAAACTAAAAAAAACTAAAAAGAAAAAACACTCAAAGAGAAATTACAGACTGGGATACCGGGACACAAATGACGACCGGGACACAGGGAATATAAATGACGACCAGGACACAGGTATTTAAGAATATCGTTCAAAGACAAATTTTTAATTGTAAGAAGATCGTTGAAAGAGAAATTTCTAATTGTAAAATGACTGAAGAACCTACAATGGCAACACCCGAGGAAGCTGCTCAAAACGAATGTATTCAAGCCGAAGTAGCTGAGTTGGTAAAGTGTTATGTTTCAGATTCTAGGTCCGAGAGGCTCCAGATTTGAACCTTGGCTTTAGCATTAATACAAAAGAAGAAAAAAAACTAAAAAAGGTAAAAACTACAAAAAAAACTAAAAAAAAAATACTAAAAAAACTAAAAAAACAAAAAAAAGGTAAAAAACTAAAAACTAAAAAAGAAAAAAAAGGTAAAAACTACAATAAAAACTAAAAAGAAAAAAACAATTAAAAACTAATAAAAAAACTAAAAAAAAAATAAAAACTGAAAAAAAAAAAACTAAAAAAGGAAAAAAACTGAAAAATAAAGGAGAAAGAGAAAACTAAAAGCCGGGACACAGAGAGAAAACTAAATGACGACCAGGACACTCAAAGAGAAATTACAGACTGGGACACTGGGACACAAATAACGACCGGGACACAGGGAATATAAATGACGAACGGGACGCTCAAAGAGAAATTACAGACTGGGACACTGGGACACAAATGACGACCGGGATACTGGGAATATAAATGACGACCGGGACACAGGGAATGTTCTATTAGCAATCATCATCAACAAAGCTCAAGGGCAATCATTAGAATAATGAGGTATAGATCTGAATACGGATTTTTTTTCCCATGGACAATTTTATGTTGCATGTTCAAGAGTCGGTAAACCTGACAATCTATTTATATGCACAGACAATGGGACATCGAAGAATGTTGTATATTCGCAAGTTTTATGTAGTTAAAAACATATATATATATCTATAACGAAAAGAGAAATCTTTTCTCTTTTATCTATATTCACAGGTGAGACACAGGGACACAACTACAATGGCGCGTAACTAATATGGCGCGTAACGACTTACGCACGCTTGGGGGCTTGGGGGGGTGCGAAGCGCCCCCACCAACTAGGTGATGGGGTGGCGCGAAGCTCCACCGCAACAGCTAGTTTTTCTATATATAGATAGATGTCTAGAAACGCGTATTGAGGCGTGTGACAATTTTGACGAGTGTGGTCTGAACAAGGCCTATAAGCCTGGGAGGTACTTTATCTAGCCAAGCATTTTGGAGGTTCTCAGCATCATTTGAGAGCCCACCCTCACTAAATGTAGTTTGAGAACGGGCTATGCCATGTCATGGATACAGCTATTCATGCTGTGTATCAGCATGTATAAGTTAACACACAGAATAGATTATTCTTCTCCTCTGCCATTTGCGAAACAATCTTCTATGTTGGATCTTTTCTGCTGGACGTTCACTTGAAGCTACTAAAAAAAGCCAAAATAAATTGATTTCGATATCGATATTTTCGGTCCAATATTCGATATGGATATTTGGTGCGATGTATCGATATATTGATATTGATATGCAATATCGCCCAACACTATGCTCTAGTGTCCCGCCAGCAGCGGAGAAAAAAAAGGTCAAATCACTAAGATTGCATCCAGGGGAGTCTAGGGGGTTTGAACCCTCTCCTTCCCCCAAAGGAAACATTTGTCCAACTCATAAAAATGTAGCAAGTTCTTCATGCATTTTTTTAAAGTCTGTTTTTGCATCCCCCCCTCCCAAAAAAAAATCCTGGATGCGTTTGCATCAGTGCTACCCACGGATAAAGTGATTCCCCTGCTGTTCAAGCCAGGGGACTATAAGTTTACTGAAATGAGTTTTCAGCTACGGCAATTCCAATGAGGTAGGTCACTGTATTTTGATCTCACGCCATTTTTCAAGGGCTTTCAGGCTATTTTTTTAAATTCCTTTAAATTTTTTTCCAAAATAACATTTAACTATTAAGATTAATTTAGAAAAGGCTTACCATTCCTGGATCAGGTAGATAAGACGAGTTAAAATTGGTTACTATGGGCCGAGGTTCGTTCCTTACTAAGTTGCCGATACCACTACTACCATGAACCTTGGGTGTGAAAATTTTCAAAAAAAAAATAGTTCAAGGCTATTTACTTAATATTCTTAGAATATTTTTTTCATTTTTTTTAAACCTGAAACTATTTAAGACTGGCTTAGAAGCTTAGACTGCTTTTGATGTTTGCCGCGGGAGCTTCAACCTCGTAAAAGACAAACACAGCCCATAGTAGCCAAAAATAGCATTAAACCCCTTAAAACGGCATCAAAAAACAAAAAGGATACCATTAGAACTGCCTTGGCTGAAAATCCTATGCAAGAAACTTGCATTTGAACAACATTGAAAATCACTTTTATTGCATGGAAAGCGTCAATCTTTTGTATGGATCTAAACTCAAAACGTCCTGGACGTTATTTGGATCGCCATTGGTGTTGTGGCCATACTAAGATTTTAAAATTTATAGAAAATACGCAAACATATGGTTTTGCCTCCACCTAAAAAAGTAAAATTTATGGAAATCAAATGAATTGTTTTTAGTCAGTATCTTCGATGTAACTATTAAAAAATAAGATTCACTATGAAAATATATTATTGATTACTATTCTATTGATATCTAACTATTTTGACAACTGTAAAAAAAGGAAAAAAAAAGTTCCTTAAGAAAGACGGTTTTTGAAAGGTTCTTCCTCCTATCATCTCTTCTTTTTTTCTAGTATTTTTCAGTTTTTTTTCCAGGCTTAGCCGGGTGATGGGCATAGTCCTCTAGTGGTCTCGTAAATATTGTCCCTGTTTTGACACAAGTCCACGAATTTGCTTACAGTTTCCTCCTGGTCGAATTCAAAGCCAAAAAAGAACAAGGAAGTAATCCGTCTGAAATACCGAACTGTTGTTGATAAAATGGGGTTAAATCGGTGTTAAAATCTTCTTTTTACGTATCAAAACAATAAATTTTCCTTATTCTATAAAGAAGAAGTCTTAAAAGAAAATCTTACAAACCACGGTAATGTGTTGTATACTTATTCAGTAGGCTTAAAAATAAACTTTTGTTAGGCCAGTGTAATTTTTTCCATTTTTGCCTTTTTGGCGATTCATTTTAACTTTATTATAAACAGAATATTCCCTAATAATAAGAATTGAAAATGTGCCTCTCCTCATCTGTGAGGGCATACATTAAGCTCTCAGTTGTTTTCTGTCAATTTCATTTAGATAAATAAAACAATAACTGATTAAAATATATATTGAAAAAAGAATATAAAACCAACTAGCCTATATTCAAACATATAGCTCCCTTTCTCAAAAAGGTATGCTTTCACAGAAACTGCTAAAAAGACTTAGGGGAAATTTGCCGCCCAATACAACTAACATGATTTAATAGAAAGTTCCTATATGCGCCGCTTTAATTCATCTTTGGATTTCTTTTTATTTATTTTTTTTTATTTTTTTTATTTTATTTTTTTATTTTTTTAAGGATTTTCAAAAACAAGTTATTTTGAATATTTCTAGTGACGTGAAAAACCGCCTATTTAAACCTACTTTAATATCTTTTGACACATTAAAACATATTTTAAATGTAGTCACGTTAAATCACATTTTAATGTGCTATCGTTAAAAGACTCGTTTATTAATTTTGAAAAAAATCTTAATTTATGTAAAATATGTTAACCAGAACTCAATTAACCACTGATAAGCTTTTCTTGTAATTACGATATGAAGTTCAGTGCAAACATATACCGCAGATAATTGTTTTTGTCATTACAAAACACCAAAGCACAAAGGTAATCGCCTAACTCCGCATTTATTTTCTTTCGTTTATTAGTGTTTTTTTCTCTAGTAGTTTTTTCTTTTGTTTTTTTATTGCTCCACTTGTGATTTTCTATTTAAAGTGGGCAATAAAACATATTCATTCAATATATGGGGAAAATAAGAAATTTTGAGAAAAGTTATAAAAATATTTGGATTTCGCCAAGAATTAAGAGCCTGAAGGCTCCTTTGTTCATTTTTTCTACGGGATTATCCCAAATAAAACATATTATGCACGCAGTAAAATTTATATTAAATTAGAAATAGTCGTAAGACCTTGTCCCGCAAGGAGTGGGGTAGCTTGAAGTAAATATAACCTATGAACCTACATGCCTGTCTGAAAATCCTCGGGTGGATGTTTGCTTCGATGAATCGCCAGTTGCAGAAGTCACGCTTTTATAGGAATTTAACGGCTGGTGGAGGATGGAATATTTTTTCAAAATCTAAAAGGGGCAGATTGCTCTTTTATTGCGATTTTTTCAATTAAAATGCCAACAAGACATTTTTCTCTGAAAATACCACCCAAAAAGATATTTTTCAAAATCTAGGGGGACTGAAAAAATAAAGGGAGCACGTGCCCTCTAATACCCTTTCCTTTGATGCCACTAAGTTGGTAGTAATGGTAGCAAAGTCTTAGCTTGCTGGTTTGACTTGTAGGCCATTGACTCTAACATAAGCTGCATTATAGACACATTAATTTACAATTTACACGTGTATATCTATTTCAAAACTGACAAAACCATATACAAAATTGATACAAAAAACTTAAAAGGCTTATACAAACAAATAAATAACCTTTAATTTACCGGCCTCTAAGCTTTTTAAAATAAAATTACTTATTACCCCTGAAACCGCCCTCTGAATTAGTCCCTGTGTAATGATTTCCAGTTTCTTTTTTTCATTGCAACTATTCAACAAACCCAAGAACGGATCTAGAGCAAAATCTTGGGGGGAGGCGAATGTGACAAGGGTGCCAGTAAGACAAATCTTGGGGGAGGTCCAATTTGACAAGGGCGTCAATAATTAACCAAATAAATAAATTTACATTATAAAAAGGGAAAAACAGAAACAACAAACAGCAACCCGGCTCAATAGTAACCAAAACTCTAAAAAATGAAATTTTGATACCAATAGTTACATAAAAAAAAACCGCATTTTAATGCTGACTTTAAATATATAACTTTCATCAAGATTAGTCATACTTATCAAAAGTTACGAGCCTGAGAAAATTTGTCTCATTTTAGAAAATAGGGGAAAACACCCCCTAAAAGTCACACAATTTTAACGAAAATCACACCATCAGATTCAGCGTATCAGAGAACCTTATTGTAGAAGTTACAAGCTCCTATCTACAAAAATGTGGAATTTCGCATTTCTTGCCAGAAGACAAATCACGGATGCGTGTTTAATTGTTTTTTTTTGTTGTTTTTTTCCCATGGGTGATCGTATCGACCCAATAGTCCTAGAATGTCGCGAGAGGGCTCATTCTAACGGAAATTAAAAGTTCTAGTGCCCTTTTTAAGTGAACAAAAAAATTTCAGGGCACCTAGGCCCCCTCCCACGCTAATTTTTCCTCAAAGTCACCGGATCAAAATTCTGTGATAGCCATTTTATTCACCATAGTCGAAAAACCTAATAACTATGTCTCTGGGGACGACTTACTCCCCCGCAGTCCCCGTGAGAGGGGTTGCAAGTTACAAACTTTGACGTGTGTTTACATATAGTAATGGTTACTGGGAAGTGTAGGGACGTCTTCAGGGATATTTTTTTTTGGTTTGGGAGGGAGAGTTGCGGTGGGGGGGTTACGTGGGAGGATCTTTCCATGGAAAAACTTCTCATGGGGGAATAGACTTTCAGTGATGGGGGCGAAGGATTTTATAGCGTTATTTAAAAAAAACAATGAAAAAATAAATATGAAAAGTTTTTTCTACTGAAAGTGAGGAGCAGCATTAAGACTTAAAACGAGCAGAAATTATTCCGCATATGAGAGGTTTACCTCCTCGTAATACCTCGCTCTTTACGCTAAAGTATTTTTAGTAATTTCAACTATTTACTCTACGGCCTTTGTGATTCAAGGGTCATTCTTAAGGAATTGGGACAGAATTTAAGCTTTAGTGTAAAGAGCGAGGTATCGACGAGGGGTGAACTCCCTCATATACGCAATAAAACATACGGATGTAGAAGTTTGTTACGTAAGTTAATTCGTAAGTTGCGTATATTTTTTACCAATGAAAACGTTCATAAAAAAATTAAAAGTTATAGTTGCCTTTTTAAGTAACTAAAAAATTGGAAGGCAACTAGGCTTCCTCCCTCTCTCCTTTTTTCTCAAAATCTTCCGATTAAAACTATAAGAAAGCCATTTACCCAAAAAAAAACATTAATATTCAAATTTCGTTTTAATTATTTATGTGCGGAGAGCCAAGATCAAAACATGCATTAATTAAAAAACGTCCAGAAATTAAATAAAAAAAACAAGTTTTTTTTAATGAAAGTAAGGAGCGAAATTAAAACTTAAAACGAACAGAAATTACTCCGTTTATGTAAGGGGCTTTTCCTCCTCAACGTCCCGCTCTTTACGCTAAATTTTTACGTTTTTAAAAAGTAGAGTTGAGAGAAAGAGTCAAACTTTAGCGTAAAGACCGGGACGTTGAGGAGGAAAAGCCCCTTTCATATACGGAGTAATTTCTGTTCGTTTCGAGTTTTAAGTTTTATGTTTTAAGTTTTATATTTAATTTCAAGAAGAATTTCACCTGCTATTCACCTGCTGGAAATTTCACTAGTTAATGGTATTTATTAATTCTCGCCGCTTTTCCTCTTACAGACGCTTGTTTTATTTACATTTTAAATTTACCATTAAAAAAAAAAATTCAGTAAATCGCTGGCACTTAACATGACTCTAATGGTTGGAACAAATTTGTCATGTACACCACCAAAAAACTGAGCTTCCTCTGTAAAAAAAAAAAAAAAAAAAAAAAAAAAAAAAAAAAAAAAAAAAAAAAAAAAAAAAAAAAAAAAAATCCTTCAGTGTCTCAAATTGCAACTATTCACAATTGCACAAAGCTGTCAGTTTTATTTATACTTCAAGCTTAATAAATTATTTATAATAATATAATTAAATCGCATCTGCTTAGCGTTTAATTTTTTTTTGGCCAAAATGATTTACATTAACTATTCCTTCATACCACAAAAAGAAAACGAAATTTTGAAGAGGATGAAAAAGCTGGCTTGTTCTGATGTGTCCTTCACCTATACGTAAACCTTTTTCCAGTGGCTCCGATTGCCGGTAAATATTTACATCTATGCAAAGCTTTCAGCAAAAAAATTAGTAAAGTCAAAATTTAGTAAAGTCACTTAAATCCAAAAAGGTGCATTTTAAAATTCCAACTCTAAGTTTTAAGTTATAAGTTTGCTAAGGGTCCATAAACATAAAAATCAAAACTATTCTGTCCCCACGACTCGTTTTAAGCCTATTCATTCCTGAAAAATGCCATTTTCTAACATTTTTTTTTGCTTGTTTCTAAATTGTGAATCTTTACGTGTGATACTCCAATTATGTCACTGCTGAAAGTTACTTCTTATTAAGTTATTTTACACCTATTTAATTTTGGCCTTTTTTCTATTTTGTTTTATTTGTTTCAAAATCGCAAAGCTTTACGGGAAATACCCTAGTTACGTCAGAGCTGCCACTTTGAACTATCAAAACAAAAAAGAAAAACAAATTTGTTGCATGCAACAAATTGTTTTTAGTCTCTAAAAATTCAAAAAAGGTTTTTAGTCTCTAAAAATTCAAATATTAACAATCTATTGATCCCTAAGGACTACTAGATCTTCGAAGGAAAGTTACGTCTTATTAAGTTATTTTACCCCTAGTTAAGTTTGGCCTTTTTTCTATTTTGTTAAATTTGTTTCAAAATTGCAAAGCTTTACGGGAAATACCCTAGTTAGGTCAATACTGCCACTTTGAACTATCAAAATAAATAAGAAAAATAAATTTGTTGCATGCAACAAATTGTTTTTAGTCTCTAAAAAGTTCAAAAAAGGTTTTCAGTCTTTAAAAATTCAACCATTAACAATCTATTGATTCCTAAGGACTACTAGATCTTCGAAGGAAAGTTACGTCTTATTATTTTACCCCTAGTTAATTTCGACCTTTTTTCTATTTTATTTTATTTGTTTCAAAATTGCAAAGCTTTACGGGAAATATCCCAGTTACGTCAGTGCTACCACTTTGAACTATAAAAAAAAAAAAAAAATAAGAAAAACAAATTTGCTGCATGCAACAAATTGTTTTTAGTCTCTAAAAATTCAAACATTAACAATAGGTTGATTTCTAAGGACTACTAGATCTTCGAAGGAAAGATGCGCCTTCTTAAGTTATTTTACGCCAATTAATTCTGACTTTTTTTCTGATTTTTCTCCACCCTTATAATTTTTATATTTGACGTTCGCTACTACAAAAGCTTCGCAATTGTATAAGGAGGACTCAATCCTTGAAAATTTTACCCCCGTCTGATTTTCAAAGATATAAATGCTTATGCAAATTTCTACTTAACCGATCTAATCAATCACATTTTATTTTCAGTGTCTTTGGTACTTTAAAATTTGTGTAATAAAATCTTTTTCAGCCTTTTTAATTGTCTACCACAGGGGTTTGTGAAAGATAGCGGCTAACCTTGCATGTGGTTTACTCTTAACCCAGATGTAATTTAAGAGTTGGCTGTTTGGCTTCTGCTGCTCACAACGTTTTACGCGGTTTTACCCTAAAATCCTGGAGGGGGGGGTTAAGTTTTCCCAAATCAAGTGAAAATGACAGGAAAATTGAAAAATGAGCCATATAGTGCCATTAAGGCAAAGATATACTAAATAAAACTGATCCGCTTCTGTGGATGCTTGAATTATACAGGCCTACCTTACTTTTGACAAGATTTTTGAATGAACTAAATTTTAGCTGGGGGGACAAACAAGGGCAAGGGGGGCAGTTGCACCCTGCCCCATAGCAAGCTAAGCCCCTGCTCCCAGGCAATGTGCAAATAATAATAATTCGTTCAGGTTTACAAATATATTAATGAACAGGTTAAAGAAAGAATATAAATTAAAATCTCATTTTTTCTCAGAAAGGGGGACATCAAATTTGTATTGATTTTATTTATTTTATCCTGTGTGGCTAAAAATACTATAATGAATCGCCTTATTTAAATTATAATCAGGGGCAGAGCTCCAACATTTTTATTGGGGGGCGAAAGGGGTCCAAGTCCGGAGGGTCACGGGGCATAGGCTATATAATAATTTTTATCCAAATTTTATCGGGGGCAACAACCCCCTTTTCTCCCCCTCAAACAACGCAACTGATTATAAAAAATTATTATTGTTGTTATTATTCCTTGTTATTATTCTAGTTATTACTAGTATTATCATATTAACAGCCTGCGCAAGTGCTGAGCCGAAAGCCTTAGATTCAGCTGTAGCCTTTCAGTAAAACATTTAGTGCTTTTCTTTCTGTGGCTAGTTTACAAGTAGTGCAAGTGGCTCATTGGCCAAGGCCATATCCAGGGAGGGGTGCCAGGTTTCATCTCCCTCGCCCCGAAAATGTTGCCCTACTTGTAAAAACATAACAAAAATGCTTTCAAACAAATTTTTTGTTTTAATTTTTGAATTTTTTTTTGTAAAGTATGCACCCCCTCAAAAAATAAAATCTAGGATATGGCCTTGTCAACGACTGGTGACCAATAGCTCAAGTATTCCCGAAAGTACTGTCTTTTTACTTTGCTTGTATTTAACTGAATGATTATTCTGCTATTCTTGATGGGAATTGAAAATCCGAGAGAAAATTGCACCACCTAAAAAAAAAAAAAAAAAAAACTGTAGAAAAAAAAAGGTAAAATAAAACCAAAATAAGTAGGCAAAAGTAAAAGTACTACCTTTTTAAAACCTATTAATAAGTCATTATTTTGAAGAAAGCACTTAAAATAATAATCGTATTCTGTTTGCAGTCAAAATAAAACATTCAATTTTTTTCGTACTATTTCTATTACAGAAAGAAATAGTCTTCGTTTTCATTAGAACGCTAGAAAAGTGCAAGGCTACTTGAAAGATAGCCGAGTCTTGGAGGCTAATTGCCGGTCAAGGTGGCAGCATTGGCACTAATCTAGTTTATACTAAAAGTGCATGTCTGTAGATTCTGTGTAGATTTTTATGTGGAACCTCAATACCCTCCCTCAAAGGACTGCTATAATGGTCGCCCTGCCCTTCAGTTCCCTTCCCTCAAAATGACCTATGCCTACATCTGTAAGTAAGGAGTTTTACCGAAATCAAACTTTATTTTTAATTATGTTTAATTTATTACATTTCATACACATAAAAACGTTTTTATATGCAGTTGTTTCTTTTCCGCGGACATATGCAGAAGAGCTCTGCTCCCCCCCCAAATCCTTAACGCTCCCAATTTTTTTTGGTAAGTCTTGTATCAATTATCAAAGAAAATTTGGTTTCATTATTGACCTCCCCCAAAAAAAATTCCTGTTTGCATTCCTGTTCCTTGCCTTTAGATTTGATGAATTCGATTTAATCTTCACTTGAAAGAATCAACAGATGGTCTTAATGAAAGGGCAGGGCCATCTCAGCTAGACAGTCTCAGAAGCAGTGGCGTAAACTGGGAGGAGGCAGGTAGGGCCTTTGACCCCCTTCCCCCTCGTATTTTGAAAAATACCTTTTTGGGGTCATTTTCATTTAATGGTGTCCTTTTTTTATTTTCATTGAAAAAAGAAAATACCCCCTATATATCGAAGAAATACATTTTGCCCCCACCCCCAACAAAAAAATTGTGAATTGACGTCACGGTTCAGAAGGTCCGTTCCAACAAAGGTTTTCCAGAACCTCATTCCAAGACCTTTTTTCTGCAGGTAATCAGAGCAAGCAGGTTTTCAACATTAAAAAGCACCTTTATAAATGGGGACCAAATTGAGGGGAAGGTAAGGGGACAAGTGCTCCCCCATAGATTTTGAAAAATTTATCTCTGTATTTTCATCAAAAAATAAATTTTCGCCTCCTGCATTTGTGTGAATAGATGGCCTTGCCACTATAGCAACTAATCCTAAATTAAACTTCAGTGGAATACTTTTGATTGGAAATTCAGGGTATGTTTGGAAGATTAAGTTTGTATAACTGGCTTTTTTAATCCTTTATTCGCGGTTGAAAGGAAAATCACGATTGTTATCTAAAGTATCATTTACACGGATGGCCTGGCTCCAAGCCTTTGATTGATTCATTGACAATCTATTCAGATTATCCTAGTGACAAACAGTTTCCTATACTTTTTTGCTTTCTATTCATTCAATCATTCCTAAACGTTACTGGTTTTCTCTAGCTTTCCGGTACCGCCCCTTTTTGTGCTGTTTAACCAATAAGAGACGCTAGAGATAAAGGCAATATTATTCCATGGCGCACGTTCAGAGCTTTCAAGTTTATACGACAATATGAAAATGTCTTCCTGTGGTCTGTATTCCTTCTTTGACAGAGGTGAAAACATGTCTGAATTTCAAAGTGTTAGCAGCTACCCTTTGGACTTAACTGGACCTGGACTAAGTCAACCATATCCTTCTAGTGATGATAGTGCTATTGACGATGAAGAATTCACTGAAATAAATATTGATTCAGATGTGGAAAGTGAAATGAAATATGAACCTCAGTCTGGTGAAAAGCGGAAATTTGATGGGAGCGATTCAGCATCTTCAGGTATGGATGGTGATAAAAAGAAAAGTGGTCTTGTAAAGCCACCTTATTCATATATAGCTCTTATAACTATGTCAATTATATCCGCACCGCAGAAAAAACTAACCTTGAGCGGAATATGTGACTTTATTATGAGCAGATTCCCTTACTATCGTGAACGCTTCCCAGCGTGGCAGAACTCCATTAGGCATAATTTAAGCTTAAATGACTGTTTCGTTAAAATCCCAAGAGAACCGGGTAATCCGGGGAAAGGGAATTATTGGACCCTTGATCCAATGGCCGAAGATATGTTTGATAATGGCTCCTTTTTACGCCGCCGTAAAAGATATAAGAGACACCAACATGATTTTTTCCGTGAAACCGCTGCATTTTTAGACCCATACCACGCAGCTCTTCTCGGCCACTCACCTGGATTCTTTCCACACAGTCCTGCTGGACTGCCACCACTTCAGTCCTTAGGCTTACTGCCACCTTTTAACGTCGGGCTCGGTATCGGACTCCCTTCGTTAGCTAATAATCCCTTTGCTGGGGGGTTACCCTCCTTCAATGATCTACATAATTCCCATGCTACTGCTTTAATGCAGTTGAATCTGCCACCTCATTTAAGACTACCACAAACCTCTGTCCTAAAACAGTTGCCGTCGGTTTCGTTTAAACCTGATATACCAAATGTTCCAGAAAAAAGTCCGGTGGCTAAACAGACTTTTAGTATTGAAAACTTAATTGGCAAAAAGGAAGAAAATGATGTAAAAACAGAGACTAATGGACTTCGTAGTTTACATTTTCCTTCATTTGATATTGATAAGTGGCGGAGATTAGGATTGCCACTTCAGAATAATACCATATAAAGTGATGCTTAGTGGCAGTTCCCAGTTTAAGCACAAATGATATCGCCTCTTTTTATTTGTTCTGTGATAATTTTCGTTCTGTTGTTTTCTGGAATATGAAGTTATGTTGATCTCATGCGTTAGATTGATTTTCTAAATGAAGTAATATTGTAAATATAATGATCGTCGTGTATTTGGTGTAAATAGATTTTTAAATGATATTCGATTAGTTTCTTTAAGAAATATGTATAGGATAGTCAGTTATCTCATCTTAGAAGCTGGAGTGTCAATTGAGGAGGAGCGGGGGGCTACCCCTCGATTTCGAACAGTATCTTTTTTGGGCATTTTCAGTGATAAACATTTTCGTGGAAGAAAAAAAAATGTGACTGCTCGGCCTATATTTAAAAAAATATTTTTCCCCCTTCCAGTAATCCTAAGCTTTCTTGAATTGACGCTCCTTCTGAGGAGAGGAAAATCGGGTAAAATTAGGAAAATATTTTCCTTCTAAACTAGCTGCAATAACACTGCAATTCTTACCTAATTTTAATCAATCTAATTCCATGTGACATTGCTCTGAAAGTATTTTGAAATTGAACTTTATTTCATCGGATAAAGTTGGTATCAAAGTTGACTAATTTATTCAATTATTCGCATCTATTAATGACGTTTGTCGACTACGAAAGTCCTTGCGCCGACCCCATGACAGCTAGGATCCTCCGGCCAACATTTTTATTATTCATTTTTAACATCCTTAGCTCGTGTGAAAATTTTCCGTTATTTAAAAATGAAAGTAGCGTACTATTTTAGAAATTTTTATTCCTTATTTTGGTATTTTCACAAATCAAAAAACCAACCACCCATTAGATATTGAGAAATACTTTTTTATATATTCATAATAAAATTGACAAAAATCATTGCCCTCCCTAAATTTTCGTTGTTACGCCTCCCACTTTCCCCAAAATCAGTGTTGGGGAAAGTGGATGGACAATGTGAACCTTTCATTGTCAATTAAAACTGTCATCATTGACAATTAATAGTTAATAATTGATTATAATCAGATGATTAAATAGCAATGGATATCAGGCTTGCTGTATGAATACTCGTCGGTAAATTGATCCTTTCTATTGATTCTATTCTCTTACTTGGTTTTTTCTGTGCCAATCAGCATTAAACATTCCTCCTCCCCCTATTACAATGATCAATTCTGCTTTTAAAGAATTGATATAAGAAAACTTAAAAAAAGAAAAAGTTAAAAAAAAAGAAGAAAATTAGTTATACAAAGCAGTGTCAATACTAAACTATCAGAAATGTAAATTGAATATCAGCAGAAATATATATATATATATATATATATATATATATATATATATATATATATATATATATATATATATATATATATATATATATATATATATATATATATATATATATATATATATATATATATATATATATATATATATATATATGAAATATGTAAAATAATAGCATAAAAAAAATCTTTTTTTACATAAACATAAAGTATGCAATAAAATTAAAAGCAAAGAAAAGTTACCCTACATTTGAGGGAGTTTTGCCTCATCCTGTCTGTTGAAGTTCAACTTACACTTCACTGAAAAAATGATTAGAATACAAATGGTTTTAGGTACAATGGATTTTAGCTGGTTTTCCACCCCCTATTACCTTACAAATTAGAATACTGATTCATATGTTTAGGCACTTATTTATTCTTTTGGGGTAAATTGATTCTTTCTGTTAATTTTTTAAGTTGAATTTTGTTGTTATCACAGCTGTTTAGAAGAAGAATGCTTCTATAAAACTAAAAGACTTAGCCATCATTGATATATTTTTAGTCATTTATAATCTGATGATTAAATATCGATGGATTTCATGCTTGCTATATAAGCACTTTAGGGTAAGTTGATTTTTTCTAAGTTTTTAACGTTTGTAAACTACTTCGGTCATTCATGTCTCAAAATATATACTACCAGTAACTAAAAAATTACAGGTAGAATATCTTTCATCTCAACCATTATATATTTTGCATATGTCATATGGGCTTTACTTAGTTGCCATTGGACATCCGTCGGGTTTAATCTACTCACTTCAAATAATCAAATGGTTTAAAAGTTTAAGGAATATTAAACAAAAAATGCATTTTCTTGCAGGAAATAAGGGAATGAAGAACCCTAATATATACTAATCGGTTAATTAATGGTCTATTTTTATCTCTTCTCGTTACACAGCCCACGTTTTTGAATTTAGCCTTCACATTTGAGCATAATGTGGCTATTTGCCCAACAATTGTTTCCCTTTTTATGAAAAATCGGGGTCTTGGTGTGTGGCCATCAAGACAACGCAACTACAAAAACAACAGCTAGCCTAATTGGAAAGTGTAGACTCCATAAGTTGTCTTTGCAGCCCTTTTCTACTTACCGCTTCTAATATACAAGATAAAATTTATTCATCATAAAATACACACAATGTTACATTTTGTTGTTCCCCCAAAGGCTCATTGGCCTGTAAAGAAGGGGTGCAACAAACGAGTCACTTACTCAGCGAAGGAAAAAAAAATCACTTACTCACAGAGAGAGGAACAAAAATGAGAAAAGACAGTAATAATAATAAACAAATAAATAAAATAAAATAAATCTATAGAACGTAAAAATTTAAATAAATGGAAAAAATAATTAAGTCTATTAAATAGACTCTAATAAAATAAGAATATATAAGAAAAGAATAAACAAATGGACAAAAAAGAAGCCAAAAAGTTGTTAAAACTTTTGTAACATTCTGAAAGAGCTAATTCTAGCAACTTATTCCATTCAATATGACTCACCGTTAAAGAATTTAAATCTGATCTTACACAAGGAATAAAAGGAACTTGAATATGTTTTTTATATTATATAAGCTAGTTTATGTTTATGCTATGCATAGTCTATGATTGTATTAAATAAAAAAAAACTAATTTTTTTAGCTGAAAGTAAGGAGCGACATTAAAACTTAAAACGAACAGAAATTAATCCGTATATGAAATGGGTTGTCTCCTCCGCAGTCCCACGCTCTTTACGCTAAAGTTTTTAATTGTTTTAAAAGGTAGAATTGTGGCAAAGAGTCAAACTTTAGCGTAAAGAGCGAGGGACTGCGGAGGGGACAACCCATTTCATATACGGAGTAATTTCTGTTCGTTTTAAGTTTTAATGTCGCTCCTTACTTTCAGCTAAAAAAATTAGTTTTTTTTTATTTAATTTCTGAACGTTTTTGAACTAATGCATGTTTGGTTTTGGCTCTCCGCACATAAATTATTAAAATGAAATTTATATATTAATTCTTTTTTTGGCTAAATGGCTTTCTCTTAGTTTTGATCAGACGATTTTGAGAAATAAGGGGTGGAGAAGGAGGCCTAGTTGCCCTCAAATTTTTTTGTTACTTAAAAAGGCGACTAGAACTTTTAATTTTTAACGACCGTTTTTATTAGTAAAAAATATACGTAACTGAAGAATTAACTTACGTAACAAACTTTCATAACCTTATATTTTTATTATGTATACGAAGGGGTTTGTACCCTCGTTAATACCTCGCTCTTTACACTAAATCGTAAGTTTTGTCCCAATTCTTTAAGAATGACCCCTGAATCAGAAAGGCGTTAGAATAAATAGTTGAAATTACTAAAAATACTTTAGCATAAAGAGCAAGGTATTTATCTTCTCCTAAATACCTCGCTCTTTATGCTAAAGTATTCTTAGAACCCGTCATATGCGGAATAATCTCTTTTCGTTTTAAGTTTCAATACTACTTCTTCCTTTCATTTGAAAAAACGTTTTCATGTTTATTTTTCATTGTTTTCTTACAGTGATGCTAGAGAATCCTGCGCCCTTTTCATTGAATTTTTATTCCCCCATGACAGATTCCTCCAAGGAAAGATCCTCCAACATAGCCCCCTCTCCTCAGCCCCACCCCCAAACAAAATAAAATCCCCCTGAAAACGTCTGTACACTTCCCAATAACCATTACTATATCTAAACACTGGTCAAAGTTTGTAACTTGCAGCCCCTCCCCCAGGGATTGTGGGGGAGTAAGTCATCCCCAAAGACATAGTTATTATGGTTTTCGACTATGCTGAACAAAATGGATATCTCAAAATTTTAATCCGTTGACTTTTGAAAAAAAATGAGCGTGGGAGGGGGCCTAGATGCCCTCCAATTTCTTTGGTCACTTAAAAAGGGCACTAGAACTTTTCATTTCCGTCAGAATGAGCCCTCTTGCGACATTCTAGGACCACTTGGTCGATGCGATGACCCCTGGGGAAAAGAAAAAAAAACAAAAAAACAAAAAAACAAAAAAACAAATAAACACGCACCCGTGATTTGTCTTCTGGCAAAAAATACAAAATTCCACATTTTTGTAGATAGGAGCTTGAAACAGTAGGGTTCTCTGATACGCTGAATCTGATGGTGTGATTTTCGTTAAGATCCTAAGACTTTTAGGGGGTGTTTCCCCCTATTTTCCTAAATAAGGCAAATTTTCTCAGGCTCGTAACTTTTGATGGGTAAGACTAAACTTGATGAAACTTATATATTTAAAATCAGCATTAATATGCGATTCTTTTGATGTAGCTATTGATATCAAACTTCAATTTTTTAGAGTTTTGGTTACTATTGAGCCGGGTCGCTCCTTACTACAGTTCGTTACCACGAACTGTTTGATTATATTGTATCGATTGTTAATTGTACAATTACATATAATATAATTATGGTACCACCAGCATAATCTGATTCTACAAAAAGGGAGATTTTGATCTCCAAGTTGCAGATGCTGTTTTGCGTTCATTTACGTACTTGCTTCAGGAACAGTCCAGTTTATCTCCTTTCTTTATTTCCTCTGCGAAAAGATTATGTTCTCACTCATTTTGACCAGAAAAGACAAACGCGACAATTTCAAACATTTCGTAGTAACAAACTGTTTGAAATAATAACCGAAACTCTAAAAACGGAATTTTGATGCCAATATATACAACAACAACAAAAATAGTTTTTATTCTGATTTTAAATATATAAGTTTCATCAAGTTTAGTCTTACTCATCAAAAGTTAAGAGCCTTAGAAAATTTTCTTTATTTACAAGAAAAGGGAGAAACACCCCATACCATCAGATTCAGCGTATCATAGATCCCTACTGAAGAGGTTTCAAGCTCCTATCTGCAAAAATGTGAATTTTGCGAAGAAAGATCATGGATGCGTGTTTATTTGTTTTGTTTGTTTGTTTTTTTCCCCCAGGGGTGATCGTATCGACATAGTGGTCCTAAATTTTCACGAGAGGGCTCATTCTAACTGAAATTAAAAGTTATAGTGCCCTTTTTAAGTGACTGAAAAAATTGGAGGGCAACTAGGCCCCCTCCGACGCTCATTTTTTCCTCAAAGTAGCCGGATCAAAATTTTAAGATGGCCATTTTGTTCAACGTAGTGGAAAAATCTAACAACTGTCTTTGAGGATGACTTAGCCCCCACAGTCCCCAGGGGAAGGGCTTCAAGTTATGAACTTTTCCATTGTTTGCAAATAGTATTGGTTATTGGGAAGTATACTGACGTTTTCAGAGGGAGATTTTCTGGTGGGGGGGGGGGGGTTCGTGGTTTTCGCAGGGTGGTTACGTGAGAGGATCTTTCCATGGAGAAATTTATCATGGGGGAAACGAATTTATATGGAGGGGGTGCTTGATTTCCCGGCATTATTTAAAAATAATGAGAAATTAAATGGAAAACAAGTTTTTTCAACTGAAAATAAGGAGCAACGTTAAAACTTAAAACGAATAGAGATTATTACATACATGAGGGGGTCTTCCCCACCTCAATACCTCGTTATTTAGGCTAAAGCATTTTTAGTAATTTCAAAAGAACTATTTATTCTAATTAAATTGCCTTTGTGGCTCAGGGGTCTTTCTTAAGGAATTAGAACAAAATTCGAACTTAACTGTAAAAAGCGAGGTATTTACGAGAGGGCGAACCCCCTCATATACATAATAAAATATTCGAATATAGAAGTTCGTTACATAAGTTAATTTATAGGTGACATATATTTATTACTAATAAAAATGTTCATAAATAAAACTAAAATCTCTAGTTTTTTTTTAAATTGGATGGTAACAAGGCCCCCTCAGCCGCCCCTTTTTCTCGAAATCGTCCAATCAAAACTTTGAGAAACCCATTTAGCCCAAAAAGTAAAATTAACATGCAAATTTTGTTTTAATTATTCATGTGCGGTGAGCCAAAATCAAAAGCAGCATTAATTCAAAAAGGTTCAGAAATTTAATAAAAAACAATTTTTTTTAAGCTTAAAGTAAGGAGCGACATTAAAAGTAAAAACGAACAGAAATTATTCCGTATATGAAAGGGGCTTCCTCCTTCTAACACCCCGCTCCTTACACTAAAGTTTGACTCTTTCTCACAACTCTACTTTATAAAACAGTAAATAACTCGTTGTATTGTTCAAATTAGTTAAGAGGTCTAGATTAGTCTAGATTAGGTGTTTTTGATGCTTTCAGGCAAAAGGAATTGTAATCGAATAAACAGTCCACGAGCAAAGTTGACAGCGAAAACGTAGGCTCCATATCAATCTTTTTGTTGTCATCGTTTCTTATATTAGAAGGTTCTTTGAGTAATCTGAAAAGATACCAAAATCAGCAATACAATTGAAGGGTTTGTGTCCACCCAAGCTCGATAATATTGTGGCCCTAAACTGACCCTGGTCCGTACTTTTGCGGTTTTTTTTTCTTAAATCTAAATGTAAAGAGAGTAAGTTTAATCCTTCTGAGGTCTTCCGATCGAAACATTCCAATAAGTATAAAGCAGCAGTACTTCGTACTTTTAAAATAGTGATTAGAGGTCCCACTGAAAAAATTGTCAGTTAGTCATTATCAGTTTCCTCCCCCTTGGGTCAGATCAGGCTTTTGGCCTTCACTTTTAATTAACAGAAATTACTGGACATCGACAAATGGACCATAGCCCTGGTTAGAAGGGGATTAAAAAATTTTATATTCACTTTCATTTCAATTGAATCCCAGCTGACCCCCCCCCCTGATGCCTGGATGTATTCCTATACCGAACATTAATTTTGATGATTTTGTTGTCTTGTATTCTTCTGTGAACTTGATTCGGCAACAGTTCAATTTATAACCTCTTCTGAAAGAAAAAAATATAATAACAGAAATCTTTGTTAATTCCATTTGAATGATTTCTATTTACCAAATTTTAATAGCCACTTCAAGTGTCACTTCTTCCAATTCTCCCTCTACTACCTACCCCTTCCCCAACCGTTGCGTCTGGATTTCAGATCTTGACTCGTCTTGCGTCTGGATTCTAGGAGTTAGCTGATTTTGACTTTTTTCCCTTATTTCAACTGATTTCGAATAGTTGGTTCATAATGCCAAACAGTCCTAACGCTAATTTAAAATAAAAAAAAAGCGTAAAAAAATCAGGCAACTTTTGTATATAGATTATAACTACATCCAGATCTTACGGTTAGGGGGGGGGGTAGATTCGGAATGGAAGTGGGGAAAGGGGCTCTATATTTTTATAGGGATATAATGAAAATTAAGAATTAGCAGAAAAATTCAAGTCATGCAAGCTTTTGACAAGCGCTTTCAAAGTTGTTACAAAAAACTATGGAGCTCTGAAAACAATCAGAGTAAATTATTGAGATATTACTTTCAGAGAAGCTAATGACAGTACACGCAAAATCAGTTCACTTCGTGCAACCTAGCAAAACGAACAACGGCCCATAGTAAAAAAACATTTTGGTACTTGTATGATATACCCCCTACCACTCAAGAAGTAAAACTAGGTCAGTCCTAATGAAATATACCTAAGTATGATAAAATATGATATTTTAGAAACAAATTTGGGCTATATATTTCCAAATTAGGGGGGGGGGGGGTAAAGCACAGCGGGTGTGCATGCAAAATGTGTTAGTTGCAATTATTCTGATATTATGAAATAAGAATTGTTTTCTGACTTCAGACTATTAAAATATTTACCCCCCCCCCCTAATATGCAAATGTTTAGCTCAAATTATATATTTTTCATCTTTTCTGTCACTTCTCTTTGTCTTTTCTCACGCTAAGTTGAAAGAAACTAGCGAAAGAAACCGGTTTACAGTGAGTTAATGCATTAACAACTTGAGCGGTTATATATAAACATTTATAATACTAAAATATCCTCTTTAATACTAGCTAGCTGACTCCCTTACTTAATATTTTCTTTTATCATCTCTACAACACCAGGTATGAAATACCAATATTCCTTAATGCTACGAACACTGTATTCCCCTATCACATGTTTTAGAAAATTAAAACTTTCTAGGAAGAATTCAGCGTTTGATCTAACCGAAAGTCATACAAATATCTCTTCTATTTCTATTGAAAAGAAACTATTTTCCATAAGAAAGACAAAAGCTGTTGTCAAAATTCAACCAAAGAATAGGAATACAAAGTGGTTCTGATAACCTACTGGAAGTATGTTTTTGAAAATTCTAGTAAACCAGTTTATAACATTCGACTAAAAAATATTGAAATGACAGAAAATATTACGAGTTTATATTATAATATTATTATATTTACGAAAATTCAATATATATATATATATATATATATATATATATATATATATATATATATATATATATATATATATATATATATATATATATATAGTTCAAATCGCTCTTTACTTATTTTTTTCGCTTTGTTTACTATGGGCCGTTGTTCGTTTCGCTAGGTTGCACGAAGTTAACCGATTTTGCGTTTACTGTCATTAGCTTCTCTGAAAATAATATCTCAATAATTTACTCTAATTATTTTCAGAGCTCCAGGGTTTTCTGCAACAACTTTAAAAGCGCTTGTCAAAAGCTTGCATGACTTGAATTTTTTCTGCTAAGTTTTTAATTTTCATATGTCCCTATAAGAAATTATAGCCCCTTTCCCCACTTCCCTTCTGAATTTATTCCCCTAACCGTAATATATGGATGTAGTTACAATCTATATACTAAAGTTGCCTTTTTTTAACGCTTTTTTACTTTAAATTATTGTTAGGACTGTTTGGCATTATGAAATGTGAACCAACTATTCAAAATCAGTTAAAATAAGGGGAAAAAGTCAAAATAAGCTAACTTCTAGAATCCAGACGCAAGACGAATCAAGATCAGAAATCGCAGGCTGTTAATTAGAGACACATTTGACAATTAATGTTTTTACCTGTCCAGTTTTTATAAACCTTTTTCAGCTCCAGAACAATGTGCTAAATGGTGCGAAAAATGAAAGTTATTAGTGCCAATTTAACCAGCACCAGCAGCCCACTGGATAAAAATAGGGTGATGATAAGTGGCTCATACGACAGATAATATTTTTCCTATCCGCTTTTTACGAGTTCATAACAACTGAACCCAAATCAAGTGCCATATGACACAAAAAAAGGAAAGCACTGGTGCCGCCTCTGAGATTACTGGGGTTCATTTGGGCTAGGAGTCTCTGCAAACTTTCTTTAGATCAAACCTGGTGAGTAGCGACAGGCTCAATAGTAACCGAAAGTCCAAAAGACGAAATTTTGATACCAATATATACTTCAAAAGAATTGGATTTTTATGCTGATTATAAATATATAAGTTTGATCGAGTTTAATCTTACCCCTCAAAAGTTAAGACCATGAGAAAATTTGCCTTATTTGAGAAAAAAGGGGGAAACACCCTTAAAAGTCATAGAGTCTTAATGAAAATCACACCTGCGGATTCAGTGTATCAGTGAACCACCCAATTGTAGAGGTTTCAAGCTTCTATCTACATTATTTATTACTAATAAAAATGTTCGTAAATAAAATTAAAATTTCTAGTGGCCTTTTTAAGGAACCGAAAAAATAGGAGGGCAAATAAACCCCCTCCCCCGCACCATTTTTCTCAAAATGGTCCGATCAAAACTTTGAGAAAGCCATTTAGCAAAGAAAAAGTAGAGTTAATATTCAAATTGTGTTCTAATTATTCATGTACGGTGTGCCAAAATCAAAACCTACATTAATTCAAAACCGTTCATTAGGTAGGTAGGTAACTTTATTCAAAAAACAGTACTATAAACTTTCAGTCATTAGCTAAGAGAAAATGGGCCACAATAGCCTGTAAGCATAGCTGACATCTAATACGATCCATTTCTTTAAAATATTTCACACATCATCAAAAAATAAATAAATAAGATACAAAAACTACAAAAAAAGAAAGCAAAACAAAAAAACTGATGATCATTTTAACAAAATGGGGATGGGAAGAGATACACTTCTTCGGTCTAAAATACTGAAATTGCTATTTGATCAGAAGATGGATCTTGAGGCGACGTTTCAGCAGAGACAGACTTTCTGATTCCTTAACATGATGTGGGAATGGATTCCAGACACTCGGTCCCATCTATCTGATGAGATGAGTCGACTGGGAAGTATTCCGAAACTCATGAACATGATTATTTGAATTTTGCGTGTCATAATCATGATAAGAAGAACCTAAGTTAAAAAATTCATTAAAATATCTGGCCCCCGACAATGCCTCGCTCTTTATGCTGAAGTATTTTGAGTAATTTCAAAAGAGCTATTTATTCTATTTAAACAGCCTTTGTAGTTCAGGGGTCATTATTAAAGAACTGAAACACAATTGTAACTTCAGTGTGAAGAGGGAGTTATTGACGAGGGGCTGAACCCCGTTATATACGTAATAAAAATACGAATTTAGAAGTTCGCTGCATAAGTAATTTGTAAATTACGTATATTTATTCCTAATAAAAACGTTCGTAAACAAAATTAAAGTACTAGAGGTCCTTTTAAGTAGCCAAAAAATCAGAGGGCAGCCACGCCATCTCCCCCCTCCCCCTTTCTTCTTGAAATCGTCAGTTCAAAACTTTGAGAAAGCTATGCGACCATTTACTTGACTACTGTTAATAGTGGAAAAAATAAAGCCATTTATAATTGCCGTTTTTCGTTCTGTATGGAACTTGGTTTAGTGATGTCAATCTCAGTTTGCAATAAGCATATAGGCATACGATTTATCTTTTGAATACGTACCTAATCAGTATCCAGTAGGCTGTTAGCGGTAATGAAACGAGATGGAGAAAAAAAGAAGGGAGAAATTGAGATTGGCAGCTGTAAATGTTTTATTCAGGGTAGCAGTCCTGATAGTCAATTTCTTTACAGGTGACAATTCGAGGGGTCTGTAGATCCTTTTTCAAACATTAGGGAACCAATATTGCTGCCATGGAAATATTTGCATCTTGGATCTAATTAATCTTCATTTTATATAAATATTAAAAGAGAAGTTTTCATTACCTGATAGTTCCTGTAAAAGAAATATGAAAAAAACTTCGTTTTCTTAAAGAGTTAAAGAGGCTGCGTCCCAAAGTCGAACCTTAAAACGTACAGGAATTAGGAGAGGCAGTTGGGGGGCTGCCGCCCCCCAAACCCCCTGCTTTTAAAGACTCTTTTGTACAGGTTTTTTGTTGTGGGGGGACTTCATTGTTACTAATTACTAGTTTCGGCGCAATGGCTCTCCTGTCCTCTTGTGTTTAACATTTTTCGAAGTTATTCCATTATTCATTCATTTCAATTTTTTGTTAATTAAAAGAGGGCCTTTCCGAAGCCAAGAGCGGGGGGTGAGGGGGGCGGCAGCCCCCTACAACAAAAAACCTGTACAAAAGAGTCTTTAAAAGCGGGGGGTTTGGGGGGCGGCAGCCCCCCAACTGCCTCTCCTAATTCCTGTACGTTTTAAGGTTCGACTTTGGGACGCAGCCTCTTTAACTCTTTAAGAAAACGAAGTTTTTTTCATATTATTTCTGTACGTTTTTCTACAATCCATGGTGGATGTAATTTAATAATAATTTTCCATGTTTATTTTCTCGCTTTCTGTATCAATAAATTCAAACTGACAAAATTATCTAATTTTGATAATTTTAATAGTTTAGCAGCTTAATTAAAAATTTAGCAGCTTAATTAAAAATTTAGGAGCTAGTGGTTTTTACCCACCCGCCTCCGGTTTATGGGCCCAGCGAGCTTCCGCTGCGCCAAGCTGCTGTTATGTTTGTTATCAAACAAGTTATTACAATAGAAAATTTCACCAACGGCTTCAAATAGGAAATCAATTTAAATGGTTCTTTTAACTTGCTTCCATCAAGCCTTACCCCCGCTTCAGTATAAATTCTTGTGAACATTCCAGTATGTAATTCTGATCACATGTTTCCATGTTTATTTTCTCCCTTTCTGTATCAATAAATTCAAACTGACAAAATTACCTAATTTTACAAATTTTAAAAAGTTAGCAGCTAGCGGTTTCGATCCACCGACCTCTGGATTATGGGCGCAGCACGCTTCCGCTGCGCCAAGCCGCTGTTAGTGTAAGAATTTTTCAAACAAGTGATGTTATTACAAGAGAAAATTTTACATTCAATGGGGAAATGGGTTTTTCTAAGCTAGAAAATCGGGGGGTTAAGATTTTCCTACGAAACTATCAAGGGCACTTACTCGGAGAATTCCGCGTCGAATGAGTCTTCGTACACCCAGATCCGATGTCGGCTGTGACCTGTAGGCGTGGCAGAAAAAAAGGGTTTCTGTCATTTTTCTCAAATAAAAATTTTACGGATTAAGACAGAATTTTTTGAAGCTTTCAGTCAGTCTTACCATGTCGAGCTGATCATTTTGATGTACTTGATGTTGAAATTCGTAACTTTTAACAACAAAAAACTTAACATGGGCTCTTATAGGGAAATGGGGTTTTTCTAAGCTAGCAAATCGGGGGGTTAAGATTTTCCGATGAAACTTTCAAGCAAAATTACTCGGAAAATTCCGCGTCGAATGAGTCTTCGTACACCCAGATCCGATGTCGGCTGTGATCTGTAGGCGTGGCAGAAAAAAAAAGAATATGAACATTAAGTGGCTATGCGTGGTTTCTGGAAAACAGGGAATGAGTAATCCGATCGAGCTGAAATTTCGCGGATAAGCTCCTGAGCCCTAGGGGACCTTAACTTGTGAATTTCAGCCCGATCGGACAACGTTAAAGGGGGGCTGGGGTTGGTGGGCCGAAACTTTCGGCCAGATTTTCCCCATGAAGGAAAAGTCGGAGGGGAATGAAATTTGGCAGGTTTCTTAGTTGGAGCTCGGGGTACGAAATGCATCCCTTCCCATCCCTATGCGACCACTGGAACCGAAGATCGCTTAACATTGTCGTGGTTCGCCTCTTTAAAGAGGCACGAGTGTGCCTCCTTGAAGTGTTTTTTTAATTTAAGAAAAATGTTAAAAGTAATCAAAACCATAAACATAAACTTGGCTAACATGAGACTCCATATGCTAGATTGTAGCCGCTGTATTAATTCGAATTGGGTATTTTAGCGCCATCGCAGTTTTCCGCCACCGCATGTTTCCCGCCACCCAGGAAATCTTGCATCATCAAGAGGATTAGTTGGGTCGGAATAAACAGGCTAGGTTAGTCTATGTCTATATCTTCTATGTCTATATGTATGTCTATGTCTATGTTTTTGTCTATATCTGTGTCTGTGTCTGTGTCTATGTCTGTTCTTATGTCTATGTCTGCGTATTCTGACCTACCTGAATTCAAAGTTGGCGGAAAACAAATGGTGGTGGAAAACCGCGGTGGCGTTAAAACACTGCTACCATTAGTTCTTATGTTATGCGATCTGTCGTTGTGGGCAATTCTTTTTATTAAAAAAACACTTGCTACTAAGGGGAAATATTTTCTACGCTAGGCTACAGCTGCTGCTGTAACCCTAATGTTGTACGATTTAACGCAAGCTCAGTGAGCTACTCATCTGAGCTACTGTGCTCAGATGAGTCACTTAGCTAAAAATTTTATTCCCATCATTTCTGTTAGAAATACACAAAAATATATCTTATAAAATACAATTTAACCTTAATGAAAAACATGATTCGCTGATCAGAATAATTTACTCCCATTCTTGTTGTTTATTTTGCAAGATCACTTTGCAAGATCACTAGATTTTTTTATAAGTTTTGAAAGTTTTTGGAAAAAGTTCGCAAGACTTAGTTTCTCATAATAAATTTTCTAATTTTTATAACGTTCCTACAAGGATTTAACCCAAATTCCATATTTATATTTCGAGAAATATCAGGTTTTCCATGATTTTTAACTACTCAGCTGTATCCTTTAAAACGTAAGCTGAAATCATTCCGTATCTTTTTTTTAGCAAAGCTAAAAATTTCATAGAAGACTTTAATCTTTGATCTTACAGAATGTCAAACAAACGTCTTTTCTATTGTCATTGAAAAGAGCTAGTTCGCATAAGAAAAACAATAGCTGTTGTCAAAATCCGCCCAAAGAATAAGAAAACAAAGCGGTCATGCTACTAAAAGTATTTCTAGAAAATACAAACAACCAAGACAAGTTATTACTTTTGAAAAATTGACTTGGGATCCTATCTCTAGAACCAGGTTTCCAAATTGAATCCCGCCCACAAGTTGACAAAAGGACTCTAATCGTCAGGGAAACTGTTGGTAATTACAAGTTGGAGAAGAGCATGACATGAAAAAGATAACATTTGAGATTAGTTTTAACATTCTTGTGAGGTGAGGTAATCTTGGGGCTAAATATGTGGAAGAGAATTGACCATATGGCTTGGATATTGCCGATAGCCAGGGTAGGGATGCTCCCTCAAATTTGAAGAGATTGGGTCGTAAATGGAGGGGGGGGGTAGTTATTGTTTAATTGAAAATTGGAGCTGTTAAAGATTGTAAGTGATTTTAAGAGCTAGATTAGATAAAAGACGGCCAGGAACAAAATAGAATAAAAATTAAAGTGAAAAATGACCACAAGTAACTATCAATAGGTAAATGAAGTCAAAAGCGAACAGAAATTGCAATAATTAGCACAGTCAAACTAAATAAGAACAGATATTACCTCAATCAGGAGTAGGGCTAACGCTCCCTATGCATTCTAAGAATCTGAATGTCATATGCGCTTTAATGAAAGCAAAATGCATTGTAAATGTTTTCTTTACTATCATAGTAGATCTACTATCTACTATCATACTATCATACAGCGCAATAGCGATTATCAAACAGTTCGTGGTAACGAACTGTGTTAAGGAGCACACTCGTCCCGGGCACAGAATCTTTGAGGTGTAAAAATTCAAATAAACATCTGACGGTTATAATCATTTTGTAATTTTGAAATTTATTTTTATTAAAATAAAGAGAGGACACAGTTGGCAGTAAGTATAAGCAAATTCAATTCGAAATTTTATTTTTCCCGTATCTTCATCACCATTTAAAATAAGTCAGCAAACCGAATTTTGTTAATTTTAATGTTTTATTTGATATTTTTTTTATTCAAATTTTGTTAATAAATGGATATTTTGTTGAAATATGGCGTGAAATTTTTTTTTGGGAGGGGGGCAATAATCAATATTTTTCCTGGGCGCAAGAGAGGTCAGAACTGCCGCTTTTGGGAGGAGGGCTGGAATAAAATTGTGATGGTTTATTACGGTATTATCTTTTTCTCTCAGCTATCGAATCTATCCAACAGTTGATAAATCACCCTTTTTTACAGAAAAAAGTAAAATAACTTAAAATTTGGGCTGTATGGGATGTTTTGGAAAACAATCAAGATTTAGGCCTCTGATGGTCAAGAGTGTAAAAACTGCAACTTTTCAAACAGTTCATGGTAACGAACTGTAAGGAGCGATCCGGCTCAATAGTAAACGAAACTCTAAAAAACAGAATTTCGTTGCTAAAAGATACATCAAAAGAATCGGAATTTTATGCTGATTTTAAATATATAAGTTTCATCAAATTTAGTCTTTATCATCGAAAGTTACGAGCCTGAGAAAATTTGCCTTATTTTGGAAAACAGGGGGAAACACCCCCTAAAATTCATAGAATCTTAAAAAAAATCACACCATCACATTCAGCGTATCAGACAATCCAACTGCAAAAATTTCAAGCTTCTATCTACAAAAATATGGAATTTCGTGTTTTTTGCCAGAAGACAGATCACGGGTGCGTGTTTATTTGTTTTTTTCCCCTGGGGTCATCGTATTGACCAAGTGGCCCTAGAATGTCTCAAGAGGACTCATTCTAACGGCAATGAAAAGTTCTAGTGCCCTTTTTAAGTGACCAAAAAAATTGGAGGGTACCTAGGCCCCACGCTCAAGTTTTTCCCAAAGTCAACGGATCAAATTTTTGAGATAGCCATTTTGTTCAGCATAGTCGAAAACCATAATAACTATGTCTTTGGGGATAACTTATTCCCCCACAGTCCCCGGGGGAGGGGTGGCAAGTTACAAACTTTGACCAATCACCTTATAGTGATTGGTGCTTTTGATGTGAGTAGAGTGTTTGATTCGTCGAATCACGCTCAGGCCCTTTTAGCCGCTTACCAGCAAGATTTAAGCCTCCGTGTCACTAGCGTACTGTACGATATGTATTGCCGTTTAAAAGTGCGTATAAAGATAGGTAACCGCATCACATCAGTGATTGTTCCAGTAAAGAAAGGTGTCCGCCAGGGTTCATTATTATCCCCAAGTTTGTACAATAACAGTGTTTTAAATGCTCAGGCATGTGTCAATGTTTCATGTATCTCCAAGAATATAAATGTGTCGCTACTTACATACGCGGACGATCTATTAAATATAAGTCGATCTATTAGGGGTCTGCAACCGAATTTCTCACTAATTTTCCACGTGATGAATACCGAAAAATCGGCCTGGCTTTCAATACTTCTAAATCTGCGATTCTTTTTTTCAACGATAGTCCTTCTCAGCCTGAACACCTCCTGCTGGATAGCGATTCAATTACCGTTTCATCTCACGTCGTGTATCTGGGTCTACCTATAGGCCGTAACCTTAACGAAACTCGTCTACTGCTCGTCAAACACGTCGAGAAAAAACTCTGCACCGCGTATGGGTCTATCCGGTCCCTTTATTTCAGGTTCGCGAAGTTCCTGCTGCGATGCCCCTTGTGGACGAAAAATACTTATATGATTGATAAACATAGGATTGCAGACCCCAGTATCGCGGTAAACCGATTGATTTCTAATTTCCAGGCAAAATGGAACCACCCCTGGCTTAAACATTTCTACAGTTCTTGATTGTGTATTTTTCCATGTTGTGTTTTAAATTTCTCTCCGTTTTTCTTCTCTTTTTTCTTTTATTTTTTTTTCTTCTTTCATTGTACTCCGTTTTGTTCCATGTGAAAAATACGGGTAATAAATATTTTTCTTACTTACTTACCAATGTTTACATACAGTAATGGTTATTGGGAAGTGCATAGACGTTTTCAGGGGGAATTTTTTGGTTTGGGGGGAAGAGGGGGAGGGGAGGCGGCTATGCGGGATGATCTTTTCTTGGATAAATATGTCATGGGGGAAGAGAAATTCAATGAAAAGGGCGCAGGATTTTCTAGCATTACTATATGGAAAAAAACCTTACCTTAGACCTTAGTTCCTCCAGAGCCATCGGTGGCACATAGGGCGTCGACAAAGCCTCTCCATTCGTCTCGCATTGGTGCTGCAGCGATGACGTCTTCCCATTCAGGTATTAGTGAGGTGCCGGCCGTCCTCAGATCTCGGTCATGTGTTCGTCTCAATGTATTTTTGGGGCGGCCTCTCTTTCTTCTACCGTCTGGCTTCCATTCATAGGTTGTTCGAGGAAGGCGGCTCTCTTCCATACGAAGAACGTGTCCCAGGTATGTCCACCGCCTTATGAAGCCTGTCCATGCCAGCCTGTACCAAGCCAAGATGAAGGAGGAGGGTTGGGCGACAGGTTTGCTACCTGTCCCTGTAAAAAATCCCCATCAACGGAAACGTCGATATGAAAAAAAAACAATGAAAAAATAAACATGAAATTTTTTTTTCAATTAAAAGTAAGGAGTAGCATTAAAACTTAAAACGGACAGAGATTATTACGCATATGAGGGGCTCTTCTCCTCCTAAATACCTCGTTCTTTATGCTAAAGTATTTTTAGTAATTTTAACTATTTATTATATCGCCTTTCTGATTTAAAGGTCACTTTTAAAGAATTGGGACGAAACTTAAGCTTTAGAGTAAAGAGAGATGTATTGACGAGGGGACAAACCCCTCATATACATAATAAAAATATAAGAATATAGAAGTTTGCTGCGTAAGTTAATTCTCAAGCTAAGTATATTTTTTACTAATAAAAACATTCGTCAAAAATTAAAAGTTCTAGTTGCTTTTTTAAGTAACCGAAAAATTGGAGGGCAACTAGGCCTCCTTCCCCACCCCTTATTTCTAAAAATTGTCTGATTAAAACTAAGAGAAAGCAATTTAGCCAAAAAAAAGAATTAATATGCAAATTTCATATTTATAATTTATGTATGGAGAGCCAAAATCAAACATGAATTAATTCAAAAACGTTCAGAAATTAAATAAAAAAAAACTAGTTTTTTTAACTGAAAGTAAAGAGCAACATTAAAACTTAAATTGAACAGAAATTACTCCATGTGTGAAAGGGGCTGTTCCCTTCTCAACGCCCCGCTCTTTATGGTAAAGTTTTCTACTGTTTAATAAAGTAGAATTGAGAGAAAGAGTCAAACTTTAGCGTGAAGAGCGGGCCGTTGAGAAGGGAACAGCCCCTTTCATACACGGAGTAATTTCTGTTCGTTTTAAGTTTTAATGTCGCTCCTTACTTTCAGTTAAAAAAAAAAACTAGTTTTTTTTATTTAATAAACTAAGGAGCGATGTGGACACAATGTATTTTTTTGTTACAACATAAATAGAATATGAATCTATTGCTTGTCCTATGTGTTGATCTCAGGATGAATGTTCTATACATTTTTTGTGTGAATGTATCGAATTGAATGAATAGAGGCGAAAGATGTAGGTAGGTAGGTAGGTAATTTTATTCAAAAAACAATACAATAAACTTTCATTCATCAGCTAAAAAAATAGGCCGCAATGGCCTGTAAGCATAGCTGACATCAAATACGATCCATTTCTTTAAAATATTTAATTTACATCAAAAAGAAAAATAAATAAGATAAATAAACTACAAAAAAGCAAAAAAAAAAACACAAAAAAAGAAAACAAAACAAAAACTAATGGTCAATTTAACAAAATGGAGGGAGATACCCTTCTCTCAATCTAAAATACTCAACATTACTAATTGTTCAGAAGATGGGCCTTGAGGCGTCGTTTCAGCTGAGGCAGACTTTCTGATTCCTTAACTTGCTGTGGGAATGGATTCCAGACGGACGGTCCCATGTATCTAATGACATGAGCCGACCGTGAAGTATTCCGAAACTCATGAACAAGATTATTTAAATTTCGCGTGTCATAATCATGATAGGAAGAACCCAAGCTAAAAAAATCATTAAAAATATCAGGCCCTAAATTATGTAGACACTGATACACTAAAATACCAATCTGCATGTCTCTGATTTTTCCAACATCCAAAATATCAAACTTCTTATATATAGACACAGTGCTAGCGCTTCCACGATCATAGGAAGCGCTCATAGATCGTGGAAGCGCTAGCTTTCCTAGAATTATAATTGCCTTATTCTGTTGCACTTGAACTCTCCTGTAATTAGACTGAAAGTTACTAGCCCAGATTAAACAACCATAATTTATATACGACGCTATTAAAGTATGGTACAGTGACATTAAAACTTTCAAAGGAAGCACATTTTTTAGACGCCGCAGCATTCCAACTCCCCTTGACACTTTGCAGGAAACTAGGTCACTGTGCGCCTTCCAACTCAGTTTGAAGTCAAGAAGAAACCCGAAATGTATGGTAAAGAAAAATTGAATGAGGTATGGATGGTAGATAGAATGAAAGAGACAAATTTCCTGAGTATTAAAAGGATGGCAAGATTTGTAAGGATTGCAGCGGCACATCGGGAGTGTTTTCTTTAAATAGTATTAATTTATTTTATTTAATTTGTTGTTTATCTTTTTTATGTAAATTTCCCATGGCCCATGGGCTTTTTCTGGAATAAATCAAAATTATGTTAGAAGCTGTTAGAAAATTATTTGTGCTTTACTCAAAGCATAATACTTTTAAAAAGTCTTCACTTTTCGACTTTAATGAATAAAAATTATTAAAACTTAAAGAAATAGATATCAGAGTAAGTATATGAAACTGACAATCCACGCTCCTTTTTTCAGTAAAGTACAAATTATGCTCTGGTCTTGAGAAAGCATGGGGGTCATCAGCCCTGCTAATGTTAATTTTTGCTTGTTTTTATTTTGACTCAGTTATTTATTGAGATATCTGTTCGTTTTGGGTTTCATTTATTGATTGATGATAATTTATTGTAGTTTTATGCTTTGGACATTATTTAACTTTATTTCTGCTCATTTTGGTTTACTAGAGCTCTTTATTTTTTTGAAAACTTGTTTTTTGGAATTTTTTTTTAATTAATAATGTTAATAAATACAATTTCTTGACACTTTCAAGAATGAATATCAATATATATATATATATATATATATATATATATATATATATATATATATATATATATATATATATATATAGACTGTCAAGCTACAGTCATTAGTCCTTTTCAGTAATCTTAGTTTTCATGGTATTCTGTTTTTGATGTTATGGTAAATAAAAACACAAAATAAAATTGTTTACATTAAAGTACAAATGAGGCTTTGGTTGTCAGAAGGCATAAGAGATCGGTTCTCTTTTTAGCAATGTCTGTTCTTTTTAAATCTAACTGTTGTTTATTGTAATTTTATTCCTTTTCGGTTTCATTCATTTATTGATATTTATTTATGTTGGTTTCATGCTTTATGCATTATTTGACTTTATTTCTTATTGTGTTTAGCTTTATATGGCTCTTCGCTTTTTGCTGAACAACTTCTTTAAGTGTTGATAGCTAATTTATTATGAAGAGCTGCTTGGATAAAAGTGATAGCATTAAAATAAGATACGATTTTTGACAAACGTATACTTTTTGGTATCACAGCTATTATTGACGACGTGGTTCGTTCTTTACTAAGTTCTTTCAACGAAAAAGCTTAAGACTTTTCCTGTGTGTTTTCTCGTACACAGGACTGACCTTAGACCTACAGGACAACATATTTGTGTGGCATACCAAAGAAAAGGTGGGATATACACATACACTATTCTACCAGCAAAATGAAAGGCCTGTTCTTAATAAATAAAAATAAAAATTAAATGAATTTCTCGGTTACTAATTTAAGCCTTAAAATTTGGTTAGACAATTGCAGCATTTCACCATTAGACCTTATCACCATTGCACCATGTGACTTTCTGCTCCTCGCAAAGATTAAAGTCGGCTTGAAGAAAACATTTTCGAAAAAAAAAATATTTTGAAGCGAAAGAACAACTGCAGACTCGTTGAATAGAAATTATGAAGCAAATATGTTAAAAAACGCACATTTTAACTGTGATTTCAAATGTATAAAATTCATTAAATTTGAACATTGTAAATGCTAAAACATTTAGGGAAAATGAGGAAGTACCCCCTAAAAGGTGTTTCAATTTCCTGTGTGCAAAACTTGGAATATTGCATTTTTTTACAAAAAATTAATGTTTAGACCTACTTGTTTATTTGTTTGTTATTTCCCCCCAGGATGACTATATTGAAATAGATTAACTTAGACTAGTCTATTTCACACAAATAGTTAAAGCATTATGCATCACTCACTAAGAAAGTTCTTTTAAACTGAAAAAGGTTAATTCTATTTTCAACTGAAAATTTGTTTAACTGAAAAAAAAAACAACAAAAAACAAATGACCTTGGATTATCAGAAAAGCTTTAATTCCAAAAAAACCTTATATGACATTGGTTCATAATTTACAACGCTTGCCCCCAGGCTCTGAGGTGCTTTTCTAACCCAAAAGGCATTTTTATATGATCTCTAGACTTTTTTGAACAAAATCGCTATCTCACAATTTCTATCAGATGTATTTAGGAGAAAGAGGATGTAAGGTGGGGCTAGTCGCCCTCCTGTCACTTCTGACTCTTAAAAAGAACACTCAGAGTTTCTGATTTCCAACTGAATGAGCCACATCCGAAGTTTATGTAACTACCCTTTCTATAAACATCTTAAATATTAACTATGAGCAACTAATATAATTTATAGCCCTTGTCCTGAGGGCCATGCGGAGGGAGGGGGTGTGTGTGTCATCCCTAAGGACATGGTTACCAGACTTTTCAAATATGCTTAACAAAACGTTTATCTTAAAAGTTTGATAAGATGTGCTTGGTGAAATTATTAACAAAGGTGAGGGGCTGGTTGCCCCTCCATTCTGAGCATAACTCAAATGTGTAACCTAGAAGTTCCTAACAGAGGATGCAAGTATGACGTTTGAAAAGTGGTAGGAGACACAATTTTTTCTTACCATCCTGTAAAATCAAAAACGTATCCAGGATTTTTTTTTCGGGGGTGGGTGGACAAAAAACTGGAAAAAAATATAGCGAAAAACTGCTTACATTCGTTTTGTTATGTTTTTAAGAGTCAGAAGAACATTAGGGAGGGGGTTTCAACCCCCTACAACATAACTTGCAATTTCCAATCTAACGAGACCCTTTTGATGCTTCTACAACAACTCGTTCTATACGAAGCGCTCTGGTCTACCCCCCCCCTAAAAAAAGACAAAAAATACTTCATTGTGCCCACATCTTTCTTTACTTTGGCCTATGATCTTTGGACTATTTTTTGAACAACTGGCTATCTCAAAATTAATACATTTCGGGAAAATACGGGGTATCTGCCCTCCGATCGCTTTGTCTCTCAAAGAGGACACCTGTCCTTTCAATTTCCAATCGAATGAGCCCCTTTTGAAGTTTATATGATTACTACACCTATATGAAGTGCCATGGTCTAAAAAACAAAAAAAAATACAAATAAGTAGATAAATAGTACATTGTACCCGCACCTTCCTTTAGTTTGGCAGCGCTTTTGCGCTGCCTATGATACATAATATACCAGATCACTCTGTATAGAAGAAGTTTTCGTAGAAACTTTGGAGATGGCTCATTCGATTGGAAATTGAAAGCTCTATTGCTTTTTTAGAGAGTTGAAGTGATTGAAGTGTAGCCACCCCCTCCCTCATCCCTTTCAGCTGTTCCTCCCTCAACAACGATAAGAATTTTCAGATACATTATTACAAAAACATACTTTTCGTCCTATATGTTCTGGAAAAAGGTTATGTTGATATGTTCACCGGCATAGATAAAAGTTTTACGGAACCAACCCCTCTCTCCACAATTAAATTTTTCCAAAGTACCCTACATCAGTGAAAAATTTGAAAACCATCCTTTAAAATTCTGCTATTAGGCAATTACTTTCTCGAATTTTACTCGGGGTAAAAGTATACATTTTCTAAGGTTGTTAAATCGAACCAATGAATTTAAAAACTATAGAAGAGGCTGATTTAAATTATTTCCAACACAGCAGAATAAGAAGAGTATTAAGTTAAACATAGTAATGAGTTCAAGCTCTTCTCCAAAATCCTTATCCCCCCAATAAAAGATTGAAATAACTAAAATTGAATTGAAAATGATTTTACCCCATGTAATATTAATTACCCCTTGTAATTGTTACCCCATGTAATTGTAATATTAATTACTCTGTAATATTAATCGTAAAGCTGTTTAGCCTGAAACTTATGGTCTCAGCAAGAACTGGGACATAAAATTTTGATAACAAGGAATATCAAGAGTAAACATATGCTTTCTGGTCTGAAAATTACTCCTCCCAGAACGTAATATATCCTTGTGGAGCCATGAATTGAATTTAGCCCCAGATTTTGACAATGAAGTTTCATGGTTGCAGCAGTAGCAGCAACGTAGTAAAGAGTGAACCACGGCCCATAGTAACCAAAAGATAAAACACACCTTTTGAAAATAACTTCCTAATAAGTAAAAATCAGCATCTGATGGTGGGCGCGTGGGATTTGGAATCCTTTGTCCGAAGGATCAGGATTCAATTCCGGGTATGGCCAGTTATTTGTTTTGGGATGGGGGTCAGTGACATGACTCTGTAAGCTCAGCCAGACTCAGTCAGGCTCTAAATGGGTATTCAGAAATCTGGGGAACGTAAGCAGGAAGGGTGTGCGAAAGCACAGGATTACTGGCCTCTAGCCCCCCCCCCCATTGCACTTCCTGGCTGAAGGTCCTTGAAACGATAATCATTGGACTTTTTGTCTCTTTCTTTAACCTTAAAGTAAAAGTTTATTAAGAAATCTAGTTATGGTAATTTCGAAAAAGAGCCTGATACCCCTCACAAATGGCTTCGGATCGAAATAAAAGCGCACCATTGGAATCATGGTCGAAAAGCAATAATGTGTCGGTTTTTTTGCTTCTTTTTTCTACCAGGGCTAGCCAAAAACACACAAAGGCTAGTATGAAAAACAAAAACATTGATTTAAGAGTCAAAAGTGACTAATTAGCCTGACAACAACAAACTAATCTATAACGCTTTTCGCAGAATTACACCATCTGTGATATTTGTGGATTTCAGTATACAATTGAAATTATTTTAAAACTTAAGCATAAAAATAAATATTATTTTAATAACCCTGAAGTCATCGAACAGCAAATAAAAATAAGGTAAAGATTTACCAGGTAGCATCTTATATCTTAACCAGCTATAATACCAACAGTGAGTAATATACAATTTTAAATTGTAAGAAGACGCTTTACTATTACTTGAAATGAACAATAAATAATCCAAAATTTGAACTCTCTAAACCCGGTTAATTCTTTCTCTACAACGGAAAATTTCAAATGATTAAAAATTAGATTAAAAATGATTAAAAAATGATTAAAAATTAGATGATACATATCTAAAGCTAGTATATAGTCCTAATAGCATCAAGATGGTTTCGCTTCAGACTTGTCTACAAACTAATCCTGAAATGCTCTTTTCAGAACGAATACACAAAAATGAGATCCAATCACTGATCTGAGCTCATTGTGCAGAAGTGATAACAAATTAAACAAAACAGAAAAAAGGAAAAAAAGAAACAACCCTAAAATGCTTTATTTTTTTCAAAAAGTGTCCTTAATCGGTTGGCTTTTACTATACCAAAACTGCTCTTTTTTTAATGTTTTCAGTAAAGCATTAGTTTTCTATAATCATAAAAACATAAGGGAATTTTATCAGTTGGTTAATTTGCGCTAGTTGTATCAATATTACTAAATAGACTGTGAAGCAAGAATTTTTGTTCGTTTTAAATTTCAACTTTGCTCTTTACTTCCCTCAGAAGAACTTTGTCTTTTTTTTAAATCGATCAGTCACGAAATGATTGTGTTGTGAGGTTTCTGTTTGAAAACGAGGTTTCATTTGCAATATGATGATAAATAATCATGTAACATCAGCCTGAATGATCAACAGATGTAACATCAACGAGTCAACAGATGCTGCTCAACCTCTAATTGTGTCTTTATGAAAGTACTCTGTGAAGCCCCATGATAGTGTTCTGGTGAAGTCATGTATCGAGTTTAACTTCGAACCCCGAGAATGAAGTTTGAATTGATATGTGATACTTCGAGGTCTAAAGTCATAAGTGTAGTTTCAACCGCTAGATGATGATGAACCGTATGTGCTATAGAAATAACCCTATTTTAATTCGATACAAAAATACATTTCACCAAAAAAAGAAAAAAAACAGAAGGAAATTGCCTTCATTTAAAAGTAAGACTTTGAAATTTTGTAAAGAGTTTAGATTGTTGTCTCTGGAAGACCATTGACTTTCCTTTATTTGTGGGAACATATTTGAACTAAAAGTCCAACACAAATGTTTAAGGTTGACAGATCCCTTATTGTTGTGGAGGAGGGTAGTATCTAACAGGAGGACTTAGTTTCTATCTTCTAAGGGATAAAATAGTGGGACTTAAGTCCCACTTGACATCAACGAGTCAACAGTTACTGCTCAACCTCTAAATGTATCTTTAAGAAGGCGCTCTGTTCTGTTTCTCCTTTTTTCTTTAGTTTTTTATTTATTTACTCTAACTGAGTTAGTGTTTAAATTGATTGCTTATCTTTCCGCTCTTTTACAGAGTGTATTTTTTCTTATTAACAGTTTAATATATATATATATATATATATATATATATATATATATATATATATATATATATATATATATATATATATATATATATATATATATATGTATATATATATATATATATATATATACATATATATATATATATATATATATATATATATATGTATATATATATATATATATATATATATATATATATATATATATATATGGAACATCAGCAAAAAATTTTAAACCTATCCTGGCTAAAATTATATGGATATTTGACACCAAAACTGAGTTGGAATACCCTTTTAGATGAATTTGATGGTGAATGATGTCATATGATACTTTGTTGAGTCCCAGTGTTATCGAAAACATAACTTGAAGCATTCAAAACCGTGCTTCAGATCACAAATCTGTTTATTTGTCTTCACTTCAACCTATTAGGTTATAAACTATATAATTTGAGAAATGTCACAGTTTTTGTCTTATGTTGCAATATTCTGTTTTGTTTATAGAGGATGATCGTTCACATTTAGGGCATATTTAAATACATTAGAAAATATTTTTAAGTGATCACGGAAATAAACTCTTAGTAATGCGACAAAACACTGAAGGGTACTTGCATGCCATAGCAACCACATCAAAGAAGTGAAAAGTTTGGTTAATCCTAATTAGATATACCAAAATATAATGGAAATCTAATAAAACACTTTAAAATATAAAATATATACTTTAATATATAAAATATAATAATATATTTTATATATATATTATATAATATTATAATAATATAATAATTATAATAATATATTTTATATATATATTATATATATATATATTATATTATGTATATTATATTTTATAATATATATTTATATTATATATAACAACATAATATACATAATAATATATAAAATATAATTATAATAATATAAAATATAATACTTTAGTAACACAGTTATGAAAACTACAACATAAAATTATGAAAAGCAGGCAGCCCCGAACGTATTTGTTTAAATACCTAACCTAACCAACTCTGCACATTAAATGTTTAATTAAAATATACCTGCCTAGTAGTTTATCTAACTGGGTTTAAGCTAATGATCTCTGAATGCAGACAGAGAAACCGGTTTTACTCAGATCAAGAACTGGAATGTTGTAACTATAACACGTAAGTACCCAACGGAGAACAAAGAAAAGAAACAAGAAAACATAAATACAAACACTAAAAAAAAGAAGGAGGGGGTGTGTTTAGCCAGTGAATAATTAAGGGAATAGCCAGTGGTTCTTCGCTTTTTGGTTGTTTGACATGAATTGCCAGATCTGTTGATTCATTTAAAACAGAAAATGAGTTTGAAAGCACTTTTATACCTGCTGCAGCAGGTTTTGGAACCAATAGAATTAAAAGCAATGACGCTTTTAATAGCGGAATATTTAAAAGACTGAATAAAACCAAAGAAAGTCACGTGGTTAGTATATACTTGCCATTATCACAATTATTTGGATTTTTTTAAATATTAACTGTGTTTATTGAGACGTTACAGATCCAATTATATTAAAAAGAAACGATTTTTACAGCATCATTACAAAATCTGGAGCTCAAAATTTTGAGGTAGATGCAATGCATTTATCACGGATGTCACTTGTATTACATCCCTGTTTACCCATGGTGACTCAATTAGAAGGCAGAATAATTAAAAGCTGGATTAGGAGAGGCTAGCTCATTTGAATTAATAAGGTAAGCGTGTAATACCAATAAAAACAATAATAAAACGGATAAAGAATTAACATTGAGAGTAGTCAGTGAACGCTATAGTACAACTAAAATTGTTGTTGTGTGACAGAAATCTGAAAAGATAATAGCTTAGGCAAAACAATATGGAATTTGACCACATGAACACTGATAAAATTGAAGTTAGAGTACATGGGTATAAAAATCCACAAGATGATTTGAAATGTGATTTCAGTGATCCTAATGAAGACTATTGTAACACTTATCAACGATTTTTACAGTTAGGATATAAACAAAAAAGTGTTGATGGTGGAACAATTGTAAGTTACAATGATTTTAAAACTGTATATCCTTTATTTAAATTTGATATTTCAAAGCATGAATCGAATATTTATAAAAGTGAATTAACTGCTGATTTAGAAATTGTTTTTTTATTAGATGAAGTACCTGCTAATCCATATAGCATTTACGGCGTTATATTTTCAGAAACACAAGCAATCATGGAGGTCATTGATAGTAAATTATGTGTTAATATATAAATCACTTTCGATTTGGAAATTTACGATTTCGATTTCCGATTCGATTTTTTTTCGATCTCGATTTTGGAATTGTTTAATAGAATTAGCAACTAATAAATGAAGAAACTTTTAAGCGAAATGCAAATTAAAAATAAACACAATCGAAATTGTTGGAAACAAAATTTAAACACTGGAATGGAATACACGATTAAAGGAATGAAATGTGTTACAACTAAATTTGGAAAGAAAATCGCTATCATTATTGATTTTAAAGGTGAAATGGTTGATCTATTTGCACCTAAGCGTTTTGATTCTAAAGTAGCTGATCTTGAAAAGAAATTTAAAAAAATTAGATAAAGGTACGATTCTAAAGGTTATTGAAAGAAAAAATAAAGATAATATAAATTATTTTAATACTGATATCGAACTATCCACTAAATATTAAATCATATTAAATTATCTTATTTTATCATTAGTATAGGAAGAATGGAATATAAGTAAACCATTTTTAAAATTACATCTAGAATTCTTATTTCACAAGACTTGTTTCAATCTTAAAGCTCAGAATGAAAATTTATAAAAATGTCAAAATCTTCATTTAAAATGGTTTAAACTCAATTAAAAATGGGATAAATCGATGGGGGATCTAGGTGGAGTCTAGCACCCGTATTCACATTATGAAAAGTATAGAAATGAGACCAAATTTGATTTCCAAGGACCTGTTTTCATGTTGAAGGTTGGGATAGAAAATGTTCGAAATGTGCAATATTTGATGATTAAATGATGTAAAATGGACTAAAAATGACTTAAATTGATAGGGTGATATAGATGAGGCCAAACCCCATTTACTATACTACCATCAAAAGTCTCTCTAGTTTTTCACCACAAGGAAAATAGCAGAAAATTTGCAAACATGCGATGGCGGAAAAGCATGAATACATTGGGATGATGCATGGACTATGTCCTTACTTGGTAGGGGCCCTGAAGGTTTTTCCAGGCCCTCACGGTTTTTTAAAGAATCAGAGAAACTTTAACACAACAATCTTAGGAATCCTGGGGTAATGAAGCCCCTTTAGGTTTTTAAAGCCTCTCTATTACGTAACAACCACGGTAATCCTGGAGTAAGGAAGGCCTGACCCTCGTAGGTTTAAAAAAAATATTATGTAATTAAAACCCGCATATCATAAAAAGCCATATCGGCTGGCTGTCATGGAATGACGGAATAGGGCTCCCATGGAGTCCAGGGAGAGGGCTCTCATGGAATTCAGGGATAGGGCTTTAATGGGATACATTGAGGCATCACTTAACCCGATGCAACTAACATTTGGTAAAACTCATAACTTGAGCAGTTCTCCGAACATTTCGACTTCAAGTCGGGAAGGTTTTATTAAGGAAAAAAAAATGAATGAAGCTAAATTAAACAAAATATATAAAGAAAAGGAAAACGAAAACAAAATAATAAAACTGTTTTTACTTTTCTTTATATTTTTGTTTAATTGGATTTTTAATAATAGAGATTTTTTATTTCTATTTGAACTTTGTTATTTTAGCTTTGTCCCCGTTTTAGTTTAAAATATTATGCCCATTCTCAATATATTTTCATTTTTAAATTATGTAAATGAAAATGCAGCTTGGTCTAAGAAATTATTCATTGGATTTCAAGAGTAGTTTTAAATATTCTAGTTCCTAAGCCTTGAGGGCAATTGAAAGGCTCGTATTTCTTAAATATCCTCCTTTAAAAGTGATTATTTTGAAAGTTAGCTCAAATTCATCAGTTTCAATAACACTATGAACATCTGTCAAAAACGTCAGTGAGCGGTTTCGAGCTCGTATGAAAAATAAGCAAATTTCTGAACACATCTTTCAGACAGGAACTTGATTCCAAACTCAACAAACTCTGGAAATCTCATTATCCTTGCCGCACGCTCTAGAGACGATATATTCAATAATAAATTCTTTGCTTGAATTTTATGTCTCATTTTTATTGTTGTTTTTGTTTTGATTACTATCATTACTGGCTTTAATCGATTGACGTGGCTCAAGCATGTATTGGAAGGATTAAAAACCCATTCCATCTACCCTACGAAATGGTAGATTTTTAAGTTGTGTTTTTTAGATGATTCTTATAATTTGTCAATTTCTGGTAATTTTTCAAAGTTCCTTCACTAAGGTAACCCCAATGAAAAGGCCGCTTTTTTAACCCTCGTAATTGATAAGCCGACTGAACAAAAACAGTATTCAGGTTTTACACTTCAACAAAACCTATTTCAAAATATTTTACATTCCTATTTGTCTTTAAAAACCCTATTCCTTTACATTGTAAGTTTCAACCCTATTATATACAAAACTAAGTCTTGGCCCAGTTTCGGGCATTGCAAATCAATATAACTGAATTTAGTTCTGATCTTTTTCTTTGTAGGGGCCAATCTGGCTCAGGAACTTATGAATTTACCGTTCAAACCAATTGCAAACACTGGATTTTCAACCTTAAATTTGGGTGTCATGAATCTTGTAGTCTTTTGGTTTTGGAGGATGAAAAACAGCATGAATCTTGGCGAATCAGAAAGAAATTTTTAGACCACTTTCGAGGGATTTTTTTTTTTCAAATCTGGGAATAAGGCTTCCATCAACACTGGTACTTGACCGGTTCTTTCTAGAAAAAATCATAGGCATAGTTTTCGTTTGAACCAATATTTTGGAAAAAGTATACCTGCCCTCTACCTCCCCCCCCCAAAAAAAAAAATTAAGCTCCCTCGTTCCAACCCAGCACTCCTTGAGAGTTTCAACGCAATCTCCAAAACTGTTTATGGGATATTACAACTATGTCATTTTGATAAATTGGGTTTACAGATTTTTATTGTACTTATTTGGATGTATTACTTTTTTTGCCCTAGTTTTCATTTGAACCAATATTTCCGAAAAAGTTTATCTACTCTGTAACCCCCCCCCCCAAGAAAAAATCGAAGTTTCCTGATTCCAACGCAGCACCCATTGAGAGTTTCAACGCAATCTCCCAAACGGTTCACGGGATATTGCAACTGCGTCATTTCGATAAATTGGGTTTACAGATTTGTATTATATTTAAATGGGTAGTATATAACCATCTTTTTTTCGAGAAAGGATTTTCTGCTCGGGTTGATTTACCACGATGAAAACTGTCCTTGAGGAGAAAAGAATCTTGGGGGGGACCTTCCCGGGGAAATTTTACACTTGGAGAATTTACAGGAAATCCTTTGCGAAATTCTTTTTATGCGCCTTACTTTGTCTTTGCCAACCAAATTTAACACGAGGAGATGTCCCGGAGGAAATTTTCAGTAGGGCTAGAATTTTCTGGAGGGATTTTCAAAGGGGAAGGTGATTTTCTACAGAAGCAGAGGGATTACTATGGGAGGGATTTTTTCGGTGAAAACTTTCCACGGAGGGGTGATATCCGACATAATTCAAAAATGACAAGAAACTATGTCTTTTTGAAATGAAACTATAATAAAGAGAATTTTCCGCTAGAATCATTCAAAATAAATTTTATTGTGGGATATCCAGTGAGGATGGAATTGTCCATGTGATTTTCTGGGAAGGGGGTATCTTATGTTGGAGTAACTTTATTTTGAGGGGTTTTCTGTGTGAAGAATTTTGCATGGAAGGAAGGTGAATTTCAAGCCGTTATTTGAAAAAATGATAAGAAATTAAGAAGAAAAAAAGCTGTTTTCAACTGCCATTAAGGAGCAACATTGAAACTTGAAACAAACTAAATTTTTTCTGTATGTGAAAGAGGTTTCTCGCTATTCAATACCTCACTCTTTACGCCAAGTCTGAATTTTTGTTCCAGTTCTAAAAGATGACTCCTGCAACACAAGGACCGTTTAATTGGAATAAGAAGCTTTTTTAAGAGTTCTAGGATACTTTAGCGTGAAGAGTGAGGTATTGAGGAGGGGATCACGTCATATACGAAGTATTTTCTGTTCGTTTTAAGTTTTACTGCTGCTCCTTAATTTCAGTTGATGTTTTTTTATAGCTGCTCCATGTCAATTAAAAATGAACAAAAGTAAAAAAAAATAACTTTTCAAAAAATTTATCTTTCAAAGGAAATGAAGAGTGATGCTTAAAGCTGAAATGAGCATTGTTATTTTCGTAAAAATGTTTTTATTTATTTCTTGTAACCTTAATAAGTATTGTGACCTTCCTCGTTTTTTGATTGTTTTTCTTTATTGTTTTGGAAGATTAAAAGCACACTGATTAAAATAGGTATCAAATTTAATTGAGAACAAATCGTCTTTTTGAGCTTTGAGGGGACCCCAATACTGTCTGTCGTAGTTCTGATTTGTAAGCCTTTAATAGCTTGCGATGTTTCGCATTTTTTCTTTTGTTGATGTTATAATATGCACTGCTCAAAAGAAAGGACGTTTTTAATAAAGCGCAAATGCCAATTTAAACTTTAGAAGGCAATGAGTGGGAGATACCAACTTTTATTTTTAATAATTTCTCTTAATTTTAAACACGGTTTGATTATTCATGTTAATTACTATTTACTTTAGGTTTATTTATTGTTCATTTGCTCCTTCATTATCCCATTTACTGCATTTAACTTCAAAGGCGCGCATATCGTTGGTCTTGGGGAGGACGCAGTTGCGGCTTTAGGGCTGAGCAGGCTCATCTGCCCCCTCATCAGTTGTTCTGATATCTGACATTAAATTCTTTTTATTTCATGTTTTTACATTCCTATTAAGGTTCTTGCACCGCCCTCCAGGATATGAGACCTAAAACCACTAATGGGGGTAGGAGGGCCAAAACCAATCCGGGTGCCGTTTTACCCCCTAACTATCTGTCTATTTATGCTGTGGGTGGTAGATTGGCAAATGCCGTGGGTACTTTAGCCAATTTTGGAAATACCTTCTTTCCTTCCCTCTGTGAAAATATGTATTTTCTGTAAAATGACTATATTTTTACATTTTTAAATCTGTCTGAACTTTTGTCAAATTAGTTTTATATAAGTGTTGTAAATAAAAACAATTATTATGCAATTAATTCAAGGCAAGACAGGACAACAAATGCCTGCCCTTTCTCCAAGAGAGTGTACGTCTACTTGTTTTCCAACAATAGCAGCGGGTAAAAATAGTGAACAGAAGGAGTATGCTCACTTGACCCAAAGCGTAACGCATTGGATAATTATATTTTGAAGGAACGGTATGCCATGTCTAAACATTTCCGACAATGTAACGGAGGTATTATTTATTTCTTATCACTTCGGCTTCCAGCTTTAAATATAGTTTAATAATTTCAAGCTAATCAACATACATAAAAAAAGTATAGCCAGCACGAAGTCAAAAACACTAAAGCTTCAAGGGCAATAGTGAAACGTCCAGAGGCGTAGATCCAGCATATTTATTGGGGGAGGGGACAAGAGTGGTCCATATCCAGATAGTCAAGGGGTATGGGCTAAACAATAATTTTCTTCAAATTGTTGGGGGGGGGGAGGAACTACCCCCCTGAAACAACGCCCCTGGAAAAGTTATGTCTCAAAAGAACAGTGATACAGATAAAAATAAAGGGATGATATGCTTAATTTTATTTCAAGTTGTATTCCTCAATATTTGAGACTTTTTAAATCTGTATGTTTTTAATTACAGCCTATAATGCAAAGAGCACGTTTTACGATGTCTAACCTCATGTGTAGACGAATAAAAGAATCTTTATCCGTTCTTTTGTTAGTCCCTTATTAGTAGATTAGATTTTAAAGACTTTTTCCAAAATAAGTTTTTCAGAACAAAAGAGTTTATCATTTACAAGAGTTTAATAATTACAGAGTTTATCTATCAAACAGTTCGTGGTAACGAACTGTAGTAAGGAGCGACCCGGCTTAATAATAACCAAAACTCTAAAAAATGGAATTTTGGTACCAATAGCTACATCAAAAGAATCGCATTTTAATGATGATTTTAAATATATAAGTTTCATCAAGTTTAGTCTTACCCATCAAAAGTTACGAGCCTGAGAAAATTTGGGTTATTTTAGAAAATAAGGGGAAACACCTCCTAAGAGTCATAGAATCTTAACGAAAATCATACCATCAGATTCAGCGTATCAGAGAACTCTACTGTAGAAGTTTCAAGCTCCTATCTACAAAAATGTTGAATTTTGTATTTTTTGCCAGAAGGTAGATCACGGATGCGTGTTTATTTGTTTGTTTGCTTTTTTTTCCCAGGGATGATCGTATCGACCCAGTTGTCCTAGAATGTTGCGAGAGGGCTCATTCTAACGGAAATGAAGAGTTCTAGTGCCCTGTTTGAGTGACCAAAAAAATTGGAGGGCACCTAGGCCCCCTCCCACGCTAATTATTTTCCCAAAGTCACCAAATCAAAATTCTTAGATAACCATTTTATTCAGCGTAGTCGAAAAACCTTATAACTATGTCTTTGGGGACGACTTACTCCCCCACAGTCCCCGTGGGAGGAGTTACAAGCTCAAAACTTTGACCAGTGCTTACATATAGTAATGGTTATTGGGAAGTGTACAGGCGTTTTCAGGAGGATTTTTTGGTTGGAGGCAGGGGTTGAGAAGAGGGGGATATGCTGGGGGAACTTTCCATCGAGGAATTTGTCATAGGGGAAGAAAATTTAAATGAAGATAGCGCAGGATTTACTAGTATTACTTAAAATAAAACAATGAAAAAAGAAATATGAAACAGTTTTTTTTCAGCTGGAAGTAAGCAGCAACATTAAAACTTAAAAAGAACAGAAATTATTACCCATATGAGGGGCTCACCTCCTCCTAATACCTCGCTCTTTACGCTAAAGTATTTTTAGTAATTTCAACTATTTATTCTGCGGCTTTTGTGATTCAGGGGTCATTCTTAATGAATTGGGACAAAATTTAAGCTTTAGTGTAAAGAGCGAGGTACTGACGAGGGGGCGAACCCCCTCGTATATGTAATAAAAACATGAGAATACAAAAGTTCTTTACGTAAGCTAATTTATAAGTTACGTATATCTTTTAGAATCTTTCGAAATCGAATCTTTCGAATCGAAAAGATTCGTAAAAAATTAAAAGTTCTAGTTGCCTTTTTAATTAACCGAAAATCGGAGGGCAACTAGGCTTCCTCTCCCGCTCTTTTTTTCTCAAAATCATTCGATCAAAATTATGAGAAAGCCATTTAGCAAAAAAAAAAAAAATATGCAAATTTCGTTTTAATTATTCCTCTGCGGAGAGCCAAAATCAAAACATGCATTGATTCAAAAACGTTCAGAAATTAAATATAAAAAAACAAGTTTTTTAAATGAAAGTAAAGAGCGACATTAAAACTTAAAACGAACAGAAATTACTCCGTATATGAAAGGGGCTTTTCCTTCTCAACGCCCCACTCTTTACGCTAAAGTTTTTTACTGTTTTAAAATGTAGAGTTAAGAGAAAGAGTCAAACTTTAGCGTAAAGAGCGGGGCGTTGAGAAGGAAAAGCCCCTTTCATATACGGAATAATTTCTGTTCGTTTTAAGTTTTAATGTCGCTCCTTACTTTCATTTAAAAAACTTTTTTTTAATTTAATAACCAAGAGAAATTAATACGAATAATGTCATTAACAGCTTGTGGTGACAAGCTGTAAGTAAGGAGCGACTCGGCCCAATAGTAACCTAAAGTTTAAAAAATGAATTTTGCTAATAATTATAAATCAAAAGAATCGAATTTCTATGCTGAATAAAAAAATATGTAAGTTGCATTAAGTTTACCTTTACTCATCAAAAGTTACGAGACTGAGAAAATTTGCTTGTTTTTCAAAAACAGGGGGAAACCCCCCTAAAAGTTATAGAATTTTAATGAAAATCTCGCAATCAGGTTCTATCCGAAGACCTTACTGTATAGGTTTCAAGCTCTATCTGAAAAAAAAAGAAAATTTCTTTGTTTTTTTTTTTGTCAGAAGAAAGATCACGGATGCGTGTTTATTTTTTTTTCAGGGGTGATTGTATCGACCCAGCGGCCCTAGGATATTGTGAAAGGGCTTTTTCGAGCAGAAATTAAAAGTTTAAGTACCCTTTTTAAGTGTCTAGAAAAATGGAGGGCAACTAGGCCCATTCCCACGCCCCTTTTGTTTCTCAAAATGGTCTAATCGAAATTGTGAGATGATCATTTTGCTTAGCATAGTTAAAAGGCCGACCAACTGTGCCTTTAGAGATATCATGGCCCCCAAAACCATGGGAAAAGGTTTTTAAGTTATAAAATTTTCCTATTTCTTAAGTATAGTATTTGTTATTGGGAAGTATGTATACATTTTCGAGGGGGGGGAATTTTCTGCGGAGATTTTCCAAGGGGATAATTTTTTGTTGGGAGGGAAGTTTCCAGGGGGTAAATTTCTCATTAAAAATTTTACCCTAGGGGAATTAGCCACAATTCTTATATGAAATTCTTCTTGCTTTCTCATTTGTCTTTCTTTCTCATTGCCGACTCAATTTTACCTATGGAGATGTTGAGGGTAATTGTCCAAGGTAAATTTTCACCAGGATTGAATTGTCTGAAAAATGAATCCATGGGGAGGAGTGATTTATCCGTGGAGGTGTAGCCAGATTTTCTGGCATTACGTAAAAAACGATTAGAAATCAAGTAAAAAAAAGTTTTTTCAACTGAAAGTAAGGAGCAGCATTAAAACTTAAAGCAAAAAGAAATTATTACGCATATGAGGCGGGCTGCTCCTCCTCAACAGCTCGCTCTAAATCGTCACTGAAACTTTCAAAAACAACTCCACTAATTATTGAAATATCAAGAAGTTCTTCAGTGAAATTGACTGTTAATTATTTACATAGCTAAAACACAGAAGATTATGTACATTGTATTTCGACCAAGATATCTTTTGCATTCAATGTAAAATATTCCCAGACAGTTTTAACAATGTCATTGGAGCCAAAAACTAATGATACAATGTATTCGAGGTCAGTAAAACATACAAAAAATACCTTGTTGGGTCTTTGATCGGAAACGTTCAACCCTATATTTGACTCCTTCTCGTAATCCATGTTGATTGATGGCGTGACATCGAAATTACCGTAAAGAGCTGGAGGCACACATTCGGAATAACTTCTTATCTAATTTATGTTCTTCAATTGTTCTGTTCTTCAGTTGTTCAGTTGTTCAGGTGCTCACCTGTTCTGTTTTGTCCATCTTCAACGTTCAACTAATGATACAATGTATTCGAGGTCGGTAAAACATACAAAAATACCTTGTTGGGTCTTTGATCGGAAACATTCTACCCTATATTTGACTACTTCTCGTAATCCGTGTTGATTGATGGCGTGACATCGAAATTGCCGTAAAGAGCTGGAACACACATTCGGAATAACTTCTTATCTAATTTATGTTCTTCAATTGTTCTGTTCTTCAGTTGTTCAGTTGTTCAGGTGCTCACCTGTTCTGTTCTGTCCATCTTCAACGTTCAACTAATGATACAATGTATTCGAGGTCGGTAAAACATACAAAAATACCTTGTTGGGTCTTTGATCAGAAACGTTCTACCCTATATTTGATTCATTCTCGTGATCCGTGTTGATTGATGGCGTGACATCGAAATTACCGTAAAGAGCTGGAGGCACACATTTGGAATAATTTCTGATCTAATTTATGTTCTTCAATTATTCTGTTCTTCAGTTGTTCAGTTGTTCAGGCGTTCACCTGTTCTGTTTTGTCCATCTTCAACGTTCAACTAATGATACAATGTATTCGAGGTCGGTAAAACATACAAAAATACCTTGTTGGGTCTTTGATCGGAAACGTTCTACCCTATATTTGACTCCGTCTCGTAATCCGTGTTGATTGATGGTGTGACATCGAAATTACCGTAAAGAGCTGGAGGCACACATTTGGAATAACTTCTTATCTAATTTATGTTCTTCAATTGTTCTGTTCTTCAGTTGTTCAGTTGTTCAGGTGCTCACCTGTTCTGTTTTGTCCATCTTCAACGTTCAACTAATGATACAATGTATTCGAGGTCGGTAAAACATACAAAAATACCTTGTTGGGTCTTTGATCGGAAACATTCTACCCTATATTTGACTACTTCTCGTAATCCGTGTTGATTGATGGCGTGACATCGAAATTGCCGTAAAGAGCTGGAACACACATTCGGAATAACTTCTTATGTAATTTATGTTCTTCAATTGTTCTGTTCTTCAGTTGTTCAGGTGCTCACCTGTTCTGTTCTGTCCATCTTCAACGTTCAACTAATGATACAATGTATTCGAGGTCGGTAAAACATACAAAAATACCTTGTTGGGTCTTTGATCGGAAACGTTCTACCCTATATTTGACTCCTTCTCGTAATCCGTGTTGATTGATGGCGTGACATCGAAATTACCGTAAAGAGCTGGAAGCACAAATTTGGAATAACTTCTTATCTAATTTATGTTCTTCAATTGTTCTGTTCTTCAGTTGTTCAGTTGTTCAGGTGTTCATCTGTTCTATTTTGTTCATCTTCAACGTTCAACTAATGATACAATGTATTGGAGGTCGGTAAAGCATACAAAAATACCTTGCTGGGTCTTTGATCGGAAACGTTCTACCCTATATTTGACTCCTTCTCGTAATCCGTGTTGATTGATGACGTGACATCGAAATTACCGTAAAGAGCTGGAGGCACACATTTGGAATAACTTCTTATCTAATTTATGTTCTTCAATTGTTCT